>NC_137045.1:21180533-21300533 GCF_032717465.1 Coenobita brevimanus | reverse complement strand
GCAACGCTACATTCCGTGCTTCGTAATTTTCACTGTTTCTTACGGAAAAAAAAAAAAAAAAAAAAACATTATGGGATGTAATCATAATCGATAAGGTTCGCACTTAAAAGGTTAACCCATCCAGTATGATGAAGGTTTATTTAAGTTTATTCCTGCTTGTACCTGACGACTGTTTTCAGCTTAGGAAAATCCCTCTATTATTGAAAGGCTAACGAAGGCTAGATCTAACCTCTCTGTTTAAAAATCCCTCCAATACTGAACAAAATCGTCTGTCAATAACGAGAAAAAAAGGAAAAGTCGTCATCATGTGTAAGAATTAAGTGGATACAGAAGAGGTCAGGAATCACCTACACTGACGAGCATATAAGACAGGAAATACGGCGGGTAATGCATCAACACTGCTATTACTCACTCAATTATTCAGTGACGCTTGTGTAGCGTCATTCTTAGCACCACAAGACGATGGTATTCAGCTTACGTGCAAACTCCTCGCAGTGACGGAATAATAAATAAATGTATGAGTCATCGTATTTCTTACCCGGAAAGGTCAATTTACACTCCTAAGCCACCTCCCCGGCGTGTGTGCTGTGATGGTGCATTTTGGTAGCCGGGAAACCACATCGGGATTCCCAGTAAGCAGGACAGCACCGGGGAAGTATTTATAACATATACTGGCAAATTATTAAGGTAAATTAGTCTACACCGTCGTCACTTATTTTCAGATGTTATTTTGCACGATATTATTTTTCAGTTTCATATTTCGTTTGTTTCTGACGCGCTTGGCATATATGAGTACAGATAAATGTATAAACAAAAAAACATAAATTCAAAACAGCTTGCACAGACGGGTCCAGGACAATGTTTACAGCCGGTAGTGTCAATATTCCACGTCCAGCGATTTCAAATCACACACACACACACACACACACACACACACACACACACACACACACACACACACACACACAATGCTTATATGCAACAATTTCGTTTTCTGGTGTTCATATTATTGTCTCCTCAAGCAAGATGACTTCCTTTACATCTTTTAATCTCCATTTTTTAATTTCGTTTCATTTAACTTGGGAGAAACATATTGTGGTAAGTGTGTGAAATTGGTGGGGAAAGCGATTATATTAAGATTAATATGAGATAAGCTCATCATCGCCACATGGACCTCAATGCATGCAATTCTCTTTTAAGGGGTGAGGTGGGTAAGAATCCAAGAACATCCATCCATCCATCATCCAATCCTACAATGCCTCATGAGGAGCGTAGGAGCCCGGGCCTAGGCAGTTGGTCCCGATATTTAAGATGAGAGTGAAAAATGATTATGTGCTTGCATGGATTCGTGCTCTGGTTGGCTTAGAAGGCTTTCCAGATCCTTTCCATTACCAGTAGGTTCTTTTTTCTTAAAGAAAAATGTTAAATTAATTAGGCCACACAATAACTCATCATTAAAGCCATGGAAGTTATGGCACCATAACACAAGCAAAACTACCAATACATATTTCCTTCTCTGCAGATGCGATTCATTAAAACCATGCAACAGAATCATTTGCTCAACAACCGTGTAAAAAAATGGATATCACCTCTTATTATGTGCTTCTTTGTACATACTAATTCATCTACTTCGATATTTTGTCCTTAACTTCCATGCTCCACACATTTACTATATCCATCCATCTTCCTGGCCTGTCTCCCCTCTTCCCACCTTCAAACTTCAACTCCTTACATACCGTATATCCATCCTCTCTTCATTCAAGTATTCCATTCAGCCATTCACTTTTGACAGTTTATCAGTATGACTTCCTTACTCCTCATATTTTATGAATCGGTATGTTTCGTATCCCATCAGGTCTGCATAATCCATACAAATTTCTGAACAATTCCATTTAAGCTACTCTCCGTCTGTCTGTCTGTCTGTCAGTGTCTCTGTCTGTCTGTTTGTCTGTCTGTCTGTCTGTCTCTGTCTCTGTCTGTCTGTCTGTCTGTCTGTCTCTCTCTCTCTCTCTCTCTCTCTCTCTCTCTCTCTCTCTCTCTATCTCTCGACCTTTCACACTCAAATATCTAAGTCTCACATCCATATGCTACTAAGGACACTAACACGCCTTCATGAAATCGTCTTGCAGCGTACACACACAATTTCCTGTTCCGTATGAAGACCATAGCTCTGGCGAAATTAATATAATGGCACAAAAACGAAAGCAAAATCAATGTGAATGTTAAAAATACAACAGACACAAAAATATGAAGTGAGCGGTTACACTGTCTACACTGCTGGCAAGAGGCGGGTGTTAAAACAAATGAAATATAGTAAATCATAAACTTTCATAGGAACGTGGTGAGAACCGGTGAGGTCAGGAGGTTGAGAGGTAAGTGAAGGGAGGGTGAGTGAGGTGCGAGAGGGGTGAAGGACAAAGGGCAGGGGGAGACTGGTGGCTCAGTCGGTTTGGTACTGGTCTCATGCTTAGGGGACGCCCTTGACGTGTTCAGGCCCCAGCAACTGCCACTGTGTTCATGAGGTGGACATTCACAGGCTAACGCCAGTCCGCAGCCTAGCCAGTCCACAACAATCAAATAATCACACCTACACCACACCAATGTCTACTACAGCACCTTCTGTTTTGCCGTTTGTGACTTGTTTCTGTCCTATCCTCCTCCTCCGACCATTCTATAAAGTTATCCATTTAAAGGGCAGGGGTGTGTGAGGTGAAGACAGAATGACGTGATGGAGGGGAGGGAGGGAAGTACGAGGGGATAGATAGGTAACAGGCGACTTGGTGGTGATGATGAAGGGGGGGGGGAATGTCAGGTAGGACACCAAGATGTAAGTGGTGATTATTCTCCAGTATTAGCCATTATTATATGACTCACACGTCAGGACATAATGTTGGCTGCAGGCAAAAACTGAAAACATCGCTAAATTCCATATCCAGCAATAGCGTACAGTTATTCCTAATAATGAACAGCAGGCACTGTGCAAGAAAATGACAAGTTACATAAAATATCAACCACATCATATGCATTAAAAAAAACTGCGAGTATTAAAAAGAAGCAGAGAAAAAGAAAATAGCGTCGTATACATGGCCTGGTGTTGGCTGTTGACCAGCACAATGATAATTACCTGAGCGTGCCTTTGTTATCTTAACACATCTTGATGTATCATTCAATGTGCGTCAGTTTCTGACCGGTAGTTCATCCACTGTTTGTGGGACACTTCTCTAAGCAGCATCCTTTAGCCATATCTGCCCGAGAACGGTAAATGTATAAGATGAACAAAACATCTGGTGTTATCCATAATAAAGTATATATAATGTCTTTCGCATGAAGGTTAAGGTAAACATACTGTAAAATATGGAGATCTGAGTGGTGGTAAGCCTTTTTCAAAGCAAATATTTATGGAACACAGTGTCGTCTACCTCATTTACAGATATTAACCATCTATTTTTGAAAGGGTCACTGCCATGGCACAAAAGTGAAAGTAAAGCCAATGATCCTACCGCCCACCCCGTACAGTACTGCACTGCACAAAATACCAGTAAAAAGTATAAGCAAAACGAAACACTATCAATCTGCTCTTTTCTTATTCAGTATATTTTTCACAATGTATAAACTTTAAATTTGCAAGATAATACCGACAGGGCAAAAGCATTAGCACTATGGTGCTTCATACAAGTCACACTACACAGTCCCTCCTTAAAACGTGACCAATATGCACGTACACCATCATCTGAAAATAATCATGAAGATGGATAAATCTGTCGCCATCATAACAGGACAGGAATAACGGTGCTCATCTAGTTGAAATATTTACCAACTTTACTGAACTTACGTTGCTTATATGACTGCCTGTTTTTTCTGTCATCTTCACCCACACAGCTACAAAACATTTCACAACAGAATTAAGGTGCATATTAACCTTATCATGGCTGGGACAACTGTAGTGCTATATTCCATCTAACGCCAAATTATTTTATTCAGGTGAGAGTGACTCAAAGCATTAAACAATATCCAATAATAACAAACTGCGAGGGAAGCTTGTTTCCTTTGCATACTGATTAAGATGCTTGATAAATATGAACCTAGACCCTCGTCCACAAAACACACACACACACACACACACACACAATCTACTCCAGCTAAGACTCGCATATATAAATGAAGGCAAAATTATGTACTGAAGACTTTCCCCTACTGGTATATTTTTAGCCAAAAGGTTGCCAAATAATAATAATAATAATAATAATAATAATAATTATTATTATTATTATTATTACACACTGCAGACTGTAGTGCCTAAGCGTCCAACCAGTGGAACAGGTGTGAAATGTGACCCACCTGAGTCCCTGGTACGACCCGTCTGTGATTTTTAAAGTATAAATAATTCCAGTACAGGATATCTTTTAAGCCAGTAGATATAAACTGGAAAGCCATTATGGCCAAACCACCGTGTCGCTGCCACCACTGATTTTGTGAATCAGCATGGAAATCAATATCACTGGAGTGCCAAAAGGCTATTCAGAACTTCACCACTGTCATACACAAATTCGAACGGGCAACACACGCTTGGATATCTGATCTTTGCTCACAGGTGAAAAAATTGGACACTCCAGCTCATGGGGGAAGTGGATACATGTTTGTGTCTATAATACGTGATGTACAGTGCCAAGTCAACAAGACCCTGCCCCGCCGCGCGCCGCTACCACACCCACACCATCACGCGGATCCATATCTTATTTCAGCATCCCATCACACCTAACAACAATGATAATGACGAGTTTTGTTACCCAGTATTAAAAAATGAGGCCCATAAACCAACGAAATAGTAACCGAAACTTACAATAAAAAAAAAAAAAAAGACTTGTTACGGAAGAGCTATATCCACACTAACTAATGATGTAAATACTGCGTACATAAAACAGCATCAGCCCGACTTGGACCCTCTTCGATGGTTCAGGTTGGGCCAGAATGGTTGTGTATTCTCAGTAAACACACTTTCAATGTGTGGAAGCATTTCTCCCATCTGAACAAATCACGGCAAAGAAAGAAGACACGTTAAAGACCTGACAACAAGAGGAAGTATACTAGTATTCTATTTGTATAAAAATTTGGCTTTTCTACCCTAAATAATAGCTATAAAGAGACAGATAGATAGACAGATACACAGACAGATTGACCGATAGATGAGAGAGAGAGAGAGAGAGAGAGAGAGAGAGAGAGAGAGAGAGAGAGAGAGAGAGAGAGAGAGAGAGAGAGAGAGAGAGAGAAATTCTCCAAGCAGTGCAGTAGGCTGGTCACCAGTGCAACATGCCACACCACCACCACACAACCCACAACTTTCACCATATAATGACCCCTTCTCTCACCCCCCTCCACCCGACCCCCACCGGAGATTCCAGGCTGGGGTCATGAGGGGTCAGGGTCCCATGACACTGCCAGGCAAGAAAAAGAGAGGGCACAGCGACAGTATTTTTTTTTTCCATCTAACATTTATTCTCCTAAACAAAACTGTCCGGCGGTAACAACGATGAACTGAAATGCGTCGTCTTACTGATAGGGTAAATGGGGTGTTTCGACCTTGGCACCACGAGATGTATTCCGTCAAGAGAATAAAGTCGCTTGATTGTTATGAAAAACTTTGTAGAAAAAAAGTCTACGTACTAAATTCAGTAAAGATGATTGTTCTACCATTATAAAGTCTCCCATAAGCTAACTCTTTATTGGCATCTGGCAGTGACAAGAATGAATGTTAATGGATGTCATCGTATTCAGTGACAAAGCCTTTCAGTAGGATCAGGTCCTTCTGTATGCTAATCTCCCCACCTCCTTACGACTTTACACACCTTGGGATGTATAGACCTTTTCCAGTGACGTCACAGAAATCACGCGGTTTTGTTTACGACTCCATATTGGACGGCAAACTCCTCGCAGTAATGGCTGTCCGGAAAGGGCTGGCAGAGATTGAACTGTCTGATATATGCAGAAATCTAGATCAACGCCACCGAAATCTGTACAGGAACAAGATAAAGTGTTTGAGGCTGGATGCTTACACCATATCTAGGGAGAAATTCACCCGTTTCAAGTTCGGGAGACCGAAACCAGATCTCAGATACGGCTATCCCTATCACTATTTGGTGAACATCATGTGAAAGTTCACCGGGGCATCCCTCAAGGTAAATATGTGTAATATATCTAGCTGGAACTGACATACAGTACAAATAAATTTTCTTGGTAATCAGTAAATTATTGACGTGGGGCCAAGGGGGAAGGGATTGCATACACTGGGAATCGAGTAGCTGATGAATGAGTGGAGGGTGGGAGCGTGGGAGTGGGGGAAGGAGATGGAGGGAGGGTGGGATTAGGGTTGGTTTGGGGTGTGGGGGTGGGGGTGTGGGGGGGGGGGGTGAGGGTGTGGGGGAGGGTTGGGGATAGTTGGTAAGGAGTGGGACGGGTAGGTTTTTTTTTTTTTATGCGAGGAAGAAGGAACCAAAGGCGAGGAGCCCGCAGTAACAGTTCCCTCCAAGAGAAAAACAAAATACAACAGAGAGCCAAATTCAAGATCCGATCATTTTGAGATGCCTGGACACACTGCATTTGAAAGACTGGAGATCATAGGCAGCAGGAAATACAGACAGAGGGAGACAGATCCACAGTTGACCTGTTGCATAAATGAAAGACTGGGAGTAACGGCTAACTCTTGCATTAGAGAGTTGGACAGAAAAGGGATGAGAGTTTGCTGCCAGACGGGTGCTACGCGCCCGTCGTAGAGGTGGAGGAATGCAAGCAGACAGTTCAGAGGAGCAGTGACCATTAAAGTAGCGATAGAAAAGAGATAAAGATGCAACAGTGCGGCGAAGAGACAGGTTGAAGGGAGTCAGTAAGAGGAGGAGAGTTAATGAGACGAAAAGCCTTTGACTCCACCCTATTGAGAAGAGCTGTATGTGGGGAGCCTCCCCACACATGAGAGTTGTACTCCACACAGGGGCGGATAAAACCCCTGTATAGAGTCAACAATTGTGCAGGGGTAAAGAAAGAGCGGATTCGGCTTAGCACACCCAATCTCTTGGAAGCAGATTTTACAAGAGATGTAATACGATCTTTCCAAGATAAGTCCCGAGTAAATGAAACCCTAAGCATGTTCAAGGATGATGCAGGATTAAGCTGAATATTATTAAACATTAGTGGGTATACCTGTGGAAGATTTTGTCGGGTGGAGGGGAAGGGAGTTGGGTGGTGGTGGGGGACATTGTGGGGAGCTTGGGGGCTTGTGGAGGGGAGCTGGGGGGCGTGGGGTGTCGGGGGGTGTGGGTTCGAAAGTGGGGGGTAGGGGGGTGTTGGGGATGGGAGTGAGGGGTGGTGGGGGACGGTGGTGGAGTGGGGGTGGTGGTGCAGGGGGTCGGGGTGGCGATGGGGTGGTGGTGCAGGGGGTCGGGGTGGCGATGGGGTGGTGGTGCAGGGGGTCGGGGTGGCGATGGGGGAGCTGGGGTGGCAGTGGGAGGATTGTGGGGGGGTGTAGGTGGGGTGGGGGTGGAGGTGAGGTGGATGGGTGGAGGTGGGGGGGATGGGGGTGGGGATGGAGGGGGTGGGGGTGGCTCACCTGATATGAAATGCCTGCTACAGAGTCGGGTGTAAGCCATCGGCTGCCAGTTCTCCCTCTTCACGGCAGTTGACCACTTCTGTTGCCTTTCCTCATTGGCGGAAAAAGGCAGAAGTTTATCCCACTTCCACTTTACTGCCATGTCTTACAGTCGAAAGCACAGCAGTGAAATACTAATGTGGAATCTGCAGTTCTCTCTCTCTAGACGTCCGATAATTTGCCGTCCAGTATGGCGTTGTAAACAAAAGTCACATGACCCGTGACGTCATGTGGAAAAGATCTATAGTTGTGAGAGAGTTAATGAAGGAAACATCCCCCCCCCCGAGTCCTTGAAGTCTCTCCTAAGCTGAACAGAATCGTTAAAAGAAGGCAAGAATTAACAAAGAAAAACATCATCGGGCTGAAAGGGTTAATGGAGACTGCTTCTGAATCCTCGGAGGGAAAAGACAACTCTAAGGTGATTAAATTCGTCAACCGCGAAGAATAAAATAAAATTACATCGTCGTGCAGAAACGGTCACGTGTTACTCCTAAGGGCGCTAACCCCTCACCTCTTCAGCACAATGACAGTATTGACTTTCTTCTTGTTACTACAGAATCATATAATCTATTCAGCTTAGGATTAGAGGTTTGATGAAAACTATGTCTTATTACTCCGATGCAGAAAGTGTCTTACCTGGAATGAATTGATCGACGGTAGTAGGCATTAAAAAATAAGAATTTCGCAAATATACAGGACTAAATTAAGTGATTTTTTCTAGCTGATAAGTGGATATACTACACATACGTCCACGTAATATATTACATTTTTTTTTTTTTTGCTTTTTTTCAGTCATTTTCTCAGTACATTCCTGACACACTGCTGCATAAATTTTCACTAATATCCATAAAACTGATTTGCCAGTTCTCCTAATTTAGAGCACTGGATACATGGACAAGCGTTAGGCTAATATTTTACCAACCCTTGACATACAAAAAGATCCACCTGTGTGTGCAATTACCAGGCACTTTCACACAAAATTTTACATCAGTGACTGGTAATCAATATTAGAAGCTCCTTGGAAATGTTCATATTCGGGGTTTACAAATTGACTGTTTTCCCTTACACGCTGACAAAGGTAGTGTGTGTGTGTGTGTGTGTAATTCACCGGGTCGGTCAGGATCACTTAATGGTCGTGATCGTCAGCTTTTACCCTCCCGGAAGGGAGATGAGAGCTCATATAGTCCGATCTAAGGGCAAAGCTGTGACCTTCACACACGCACACACCCATCCCCTTGCTCAAGGGGGACAGTAACCACCCACTTCGTCAATGGAACTTTTCGCAACCTGAGCGAGGCGCGAACTCCCGTCTACCAGGTGGCAAGCGAGAACGTTACCACTAAGCCAGCGAGCGGTGTGTGTTTGTGTGTGTGTTATATAGTAAGCCTGTGAGGACCAGAGGTGAAAGGAACGAAAATACGGGAAAAGGGAAGGGAAGAAATTGTTTGAATGAAAAAAATAAAGAGAACGAAGTTAGCTGAATATTAATAAAGGAACACCAACAGCATTAAAGAAAAGAATGGGAAGTAAAGAAGGGAAAAGGAAATTTAAATAAGCGTACTAAAAAAATCTATATACCTGAAAATCAATGTAGCGAAATTATTGGAGAACTACAACCCAAGAGAAAATTAAAGCATTAAAAAAAAAAAAAATGTAGGGAAGATAAAACTGAAAATAAAAGGGAAAGATGAGAGTGATAAGGCGAAAAAAATGGAATAGGAAATCACACACACACACACACACACACACACACACACACACACACACACACACACACACACACACACACACACACACTACCATACGTTTCTAATGCCCTTCGCCTCTGACACATTAAGACGAACCTTATCTCATTATTATCTCTTAAGCGTAATGTGGTTCCACGACACAAATAACAGTGATAAGAATAATAAAAAAAAAAAAAAAAGGATAATTTGGAGATAAAAAATGTGTGCTTTTGAGAGAGAGAGAGAGAGAGAGAGAGAGAGAGAGAGAGAGAGAGAGAGAGAGAGAGAGCGGAAGGGAAGGTTTATATAAGGACGCGAGCACTGTTGAAAGCTTAAATTAAGGCCGGAAATTTCATTCATTATCGTACTTCCCCACGTAGTGAAAGTGATCAACGAAGGAAGAGAGGATGTACGCAAGAGTGAGAATGAGAGAGGAGGAAGGAAGGGTGTAGGCAGGATGAAAAATATGATGTGATCGCGCGCGCGCAAGAGAGAGGGAGAGAGAGAGAGAGAGAGAGAGAGAGAGAGAGAGAGAGAGAGATTAAGTAACGTGGGGGGGGAGGGTTAAATACAGCATCATCCCCTTGTCCACTTGTCCTTCACCCAGAATATGTCCGTCGACGCCCTGACCGCTCCCTCAGAGCTTTATCCAGGCTCACACATCAGGCTAAGTGAATTGTTATCCGTCCCCGAGCCCCTCCGGGGCGGGGACCGGTATTGTTTTCACTCGGTTTGTCTTATTACCTCCGCTAAGGAGGTTATGTTTACACCCCTGTCCGCTTGTTTGTTGGTTGGTTGGTTTGTGAGCAAGATTACACAAAAACTACTGGACGACGTTCCACGAAACTTGGTAGAAGAATGGGCCTTGACCTAGAACAGACTCCATTAAATTTTGGTGCGGATGGGGAGTTTTTCGACATTTTCGTAAAAATTTCAGTGAATATTGCATGGATCTTGATGAAAAAAATCAGGCATATTTCGGATGTTGGTAACTACGAATGTGTTACAGTTTGGCGCAAATCCATATAAAATTTCGGATTTAGCGGATTTAAATATGCTTTTATAGGGGGGTGGTCTTTTTCTATATTGGATTAGACTTGATTGAATTAAAAGGAACTGCATGTTGGGCCTTCAGGGAGGTACGCGCTCTACTGAGTGCCATTCTAGTTTGTTTATTTGTTTGTCTGCCCGTCTGAGTGTCTGTCTTTCTGTTAACAACTTTACGCAAAAACTGACTACAATTACAGGGATGATGAGCTATGACCTGATCACCTGACTAAATTTTGGGCCAAACTGGCAAAGTCCCAGGTGGTATGCCCCCCCCCCCAAAAAAAAAAATAGTTTTTTCGCCATAACTCCTTTCAAATTCTTCATGTCGACATGAAACCAAAACCTAAAGGTGCATCTTTCAAATATGCATCCTATATCATGCCTCATTACATCAGCGGGTCACTCCGCAGTTAGCGGTATGGGAGTCAATATCAGGTGGGTCGGTCCTAAAATTTCAAATGGGCATAAAATCGTCAATTTTCACCTATTTACTCCAAATCTGATATGTGACATCTTTGACTAGATATCCTGTTGTGTTTAGGCTACACGTCAGCACTAAAATGACTGTATGGGGCAGGTTTGCTGTTCCTTGGCACAGCTTCTTATTACCTGAGTTATCAAACGAATTTTAATTCACTGAAATATCGGTAACTGACTAACGTAATGTTTGCATTAATTGGAGAGAATCAGACTGGATGATTGCTCCAAATTCCTTGGATATTCAAGAACCAGGTGTTGGCTCCACTGATTTAGAATGTATCCGAAGGAACTAAGTTGTATCTGTTGGCTTTTTTCCGCGACTTTGGGCTTGGGGGGGAGGGACTGACTAGTGTCACCGAGAGGCAACTTTCATTAGAATTTCAAAAGGTACACGTCATGACTGACCTCACAGCTAAGGGGAAAAAGTTTTCTGCTCTGTTCATGCGTAACGGTAATGCTTTTGGCGTTTTTCAACTTTTTTTTTTTTTTTTTTTTTTTTTTTTGTGAAAAAGCCTGGTCCCAAATGAAACAATTTTCATAATTCCAGAATATGACACATCACGATTTGCTCAATAGTTAAGAAAAACAGTTTTGGTGCCCCTCAAGCTGGGAAACTTTGCATGCCATATGGCTGCTCAGTGGAAGAGCGCCTGACTCGAGACCCAAGAGTCGTGAATTCGCACCTCGCCCGAGTAAGCTGCCTTGCCGAGAGAGGTAGCGCTCTCCTGTCACCTAGCTGGTTGTAGCGGCCGTGGGTCAGTGAGTCAGAGCGCTCTGACCGAGGGGTCGGAGGATCTAGTCCACCCAAAGGTCATTGGTAGACATCAGGAAGGGCATCCGGTCATACAGTGCTACACGCTCCTAAACCAAAGTCCTCTACCTTGGGGCAACGCCTTAGCTCTTATTGAGCAAAGGGGACACGGCGTAGAACTCAAAAAAAAAAAAAAAAAAAAAGTATTTTACACAAAAAATTTCTCCTTATGTATAGTGTTCTCCCCATTGTTGCTCGCTGGAACAATGAGGTCGTATTTGTAGCCTTATATGTCAAGAACGGTCAGCAAGGGTTACCACCAACACTGATATTTCCATATGGCTCCACTCAGCGGCACTTACGGGGTCATGCAAGGTCACAAGGCCACACCACCTGGAGCCACAGCAACACTACAACACCTCACACAAATGCATTGGCGATTTTCGCACTGACCCATAATTTTTTTCCTTTCTTTCTTTCATACTTTTCCTCCCTTCTTTTTTCTCTACATTCGTTCAATTCAACTTACGAGTCAGTTTCCGAACTAGCGGGGTTAGATACAGTCTTTATTAATCCAAAGGTCTCTCCTACACTCAAGAAAATCGTCTGAAATCCTCAATGATAAACTAAAAGCAGATCTCATCATAATGAAGAAGTTAAGTGGTTCTTGAGATACTGTGATATATAAAAAAATATGTCAAAAGGTATACTTAATCGCAAACTTGGAAGGACGCAGATTTCATTCGGATTGACGTCAAGGTTGGTATGTAACAATACTGAGGAACATATATGGACATGAGTCAAAACACGAGCCACACAAGACGCAGTGCAACAAATGAGGTGATTGTAGCCATCAAAAACATTCCCTCACGATTACAGACGCATTCAATACCCAGCCATTACCATCCTTCCTTCTTCCTTCCGCTATCAAACTCTTCTTGCATCCTTCCTGGTCACGCGATGGGGAAGTAACTGACGAGCAGAGATGCAAGGCACAAGCTTGAAAAATGGGAAAGACGACGAAAAACTGAAAGACAAATCACACCAATATATCGGTACAATCCAGAGCACACAAAAAAGTGTGATTTGATACTTGATGGGAACAGCTTAAATTATATAGAGCAGATATGAAGGACATGATAGAGCCCGTCGCCAGCAGGTTTGGTTGATGTCCAAGTGAAGAATGCTATGAAGGAAAAAAAAAAAATGAAAGGAGCGGAACTGAAAAAGGACTGCGTGAGGGTGAGAGAGAAGAAAGATTCAGGAAGAGGATAAAACAAAGACGGAGGAATGAGAGGGAGAGCAGTGAGAAGAAGGATAAAAAAATAAAACGATCGATAACTGCTATTCCCGTATTGCAACTTCGGAGTGCACACAGGGTTGGGTAAGTGGAAGGGCCTGAAGCTGGGCTACCGTGGCTGGTAGGTCACCCCACGTCCCTGGATGCGTTACAATGATGGTAAAACCTTGACTAACACCTTGACTCAAAAGCTGGTGCGTCAGGGCACGGCTGCCTCCGACTACACAGGTACCACTAGGCCATCAAGGCGCATGCAGTAAAGCAATGTACATCTGTCGACCGTATGACTTGATTCGCGCCATGAAACCTTCAAAAGAAAGTACAGATGTGGGCACAGTGTGTAAAGGAATGGGAGGGATGGGCTGAGATTTTGGCAGGTGGTGGGGCTGGGGCAGAAAATGTACCCTGTGGAAATGGCTGTTGTAGGATTAACGGTTTGGATGCAATGAAGGTTTGCTTCATAAGATCCTCCGAGAATGAAAGATTCTGGGGGAAAGAATTGGTGTGGGGTACAAAGAAATGGGTGGGATGACCTGAACCTGTGATGGGGTTAGGGTGTGGGGACATGAACAACCACTTTATGGAAATGGGTGCTGCAAGATTAATGAGCCGAGTGCCGGGAAACTTTATTTCAATATTTTCTTCAAAAACAAGAGCAAGAGGAAGACAGCTCGCGTTGCTTTCATTTACCCGGTGTCCTGAGACGCATGTCAACTGAAAATAAAGGAAGAGCAACAGAGCAAAGAATAATATACATACACGAGGAAAGCAGAGTAGGGAGGAAGATGAAACAAAGAACAGGAGAGAGAGAGAGAGAGAGAGAGAGAGAGAGAGGGGGGGGATACCCCTCTACCCTCCCCGACAACAACCAGGACCGCCTTGGCTGAAAGAAGACCACCCTCACAACAGATATCAAAAGGTGTTGGCAAAAGACGATGGACAAAAAAACAAGGGAGTGAATGATAGGTGATGAGGGAAAGAAGAGGAAGGAAAATGGGTAACAACCGGCTTAAGAAAAAAGGATGGCAAAGGTGTGTGCAAACCCGTAATTTCTAAGTCAAGCAGGTGGTGAGAGTAAAATGTGTTAAACTTTTCTGTCCTGTTGATGAGTGCACTCTGTTACATGGATTGCAGCTTACCACGTCTAAATTACAAGCGTTCGTGAAAGACCACCTCTAAGCTTTAAACTATCAATTCTTGCTGCCAGTAGGATCGCAGCTTACCACGTCTAATTTCAAGCGTTCGTAAAAGACCACCTCTACGCATTAAACTATTAATTCTTGCTGTTAGTAGACTTTTTTTTTTCAAGCTTAGGAGCAACTTTTCAAACAGCAAGGTTACAATACAGCCTTCATCAATCCCTTCACTGTTAGGTGAATCTTCTAAGTTGAGCAGTCTATGGAAATAACAGGAATAAAATGCAAGTGACGTTTTTTGGCTGACAGGGTTAATGTTGGCTGTATCCATCCCATCAGTTCGAGAAGTCCCTCGAGAGGTAAATAACAGTCTGGTGATAGCAAGAAGAACTAAAAAAAAAAAAAAAAGGAGGAAAAAAAAACTATTAACAAGACTATCCTTCATCTCTCTGTACTTCTGTCTGTCTGTCTGTGTGTCTGCTCTGCCTGCACCTCCACCTCCTCCGTCACACAATGAGCGCCTCTTCTATTGTCTCTCAGGTGGGTAACTTCGCCTCGGCGCATGTACAGTGACCCTCCACTGCACTACGCGGATGTGCCAACAATGAAAATGAGACGGAATTCTGGCGAAACCATAAGACGGCAGGATGTGAGATGGCTTAATTTTGTGCCTCAGTCACGAGTTTAAGGATGTATAACACAGTCATAATAAGGGTTATAAAATGAGGAAAGCACCGTGGACTGATGAAGTGTGCAGCGAAATGTTTAAATATGAGGGAGACATAGTGAATGGATGGATCTACAAAACGTACAGTTTGGCCTGGGAGAATGATGGAGGAGCAGAGGAGTGGAAATTAGGTGTAACAATTCTCGTGTGCACAAGGGTAAAGAGCGGCGTGAAGTAAACATAAGAGTATTTTGCTTTCTTAGTGCAATGGGAAAGACATACCATAGGACAGGTACTGACAGGGTGAGGAAGGAAACCAAAGTAATGGTAGGAAATGAGAGTGAATTTTTAGGAAGGGAAGTGTGTAAACCTGAGCATGTCTATGTAATTTACTGATGGAATACAATTATAGAGGAAAAAGCTGCATGCTGTCTTCATGAGTCTGGAGAAAGTATATGATGGAACAGATAGACATGGAAAGTGAAAGGTACAGATTCGATGGTAAATTGCTGAGTGCTTTTAAGAACATGCATGAGGGTGATATAGTGGAAATGTGTGTAGGAAATGAACTGAGGGAGTTCTTTGATCTGAACTCTGGACTGAACCGGGATGTGTTCTGTCCGTGTGATGGTTCTGTATATATGGTAAGGCAGTGGGTGTTGCAGTATCTCTGGTGAGGGAAGGTACGATTTGGAAACTGACTATATTGTTGGTTGTTCATAATACTGCTCCGTTTAAGTGAAGAAGAGGATATTTAAGGCTGCGTGTATATGTCTGGAAGTGTGTGCAAGGAAAGAACGTTTGAAAGCGAATGTAACAGAGGGTATACTTTTTTTTCTCTCTCTCTCTCTCTCTCTCTCTCTCTCTCTCTCTCGAGAGAGAGAGAGAGAGAGAGAGAGGTATATGGATGAAAGTGGAATGGGATGGAGAGAGGGACGCTTAATGGCAGAGGACTGGATGCCAAGGCGTCTGAATATAGGTAGATACATATGAGTACACAAACATTTCATGAATGATTTTCGAGACATTTTGCTACGTGACGAGATAAGAGACATGATTAACGTCAGTACCTACCACAGAAATAGTACCAAGGTGTGTGTGTGTGTGTGTGTGTGTGTGTGTGTGTGTGTGTGTGTGTGTGTGTGTGTGTGTGTGTGTGTGTGTGTGTGTGTGTGTGTATACCGTGTTACATAATCAGACCACCCACCCTGTTGCTGTTGTTAGTAATCATGCATCCTGTTACACTGCATTCCTTCCTATGATGCCACGCTCTCTCACTCACTCACTTCCTCGTTCCCGTCAAGGTCTCGTCGCCGTCTGTAGTAGCAAATCAGCTCTTCCTCGTGTATAACTGGCTCCATTACTGAGGACGAATAATTACTTCTATTCAGCTCCATTGGGAAATATATAGAAGGTAAGAAGGCTGGTGTTTCTCTCTTTAGCCTACTTCCCCTTCCTATAAGGTGATAGGCAACAAGCCTGTACGGATAGGTTGGAAAAACATATATATTGGAGCTAAAATTATTGTAAAGGATATAATTTCTTTCACTAGAGCAATCCAGGATACTCAAGCAAAGAGAGACTGGCAGTCTTCACGGAAAACAAACATTTCATCGGTGACATTATTATCGTAGACTGACCAACACATTTTCTTACCGTGCGTACCTGTGTCAGTTAGGTAAGTTTTCTTTCTAATTTTCGTTTTAAAGGTGGGGTTCTGCTAAACGAAAAGCATTATTTTAGCAGTGATGCAATGTGGACTGACCAAGTAGTTTTCTTTCACGTGTGAGCACTGCAAAATGTATGTGTCTACTCGTGTGTCCATCAATGCATACACGGTACTGAATGAGCGTTTGTGTAATGTTTGGTGATTGCGTGAGAGTGAGTGAGTGGTCGTGGCGTGTGGCGGTGGTTGTCAGCGGGTGTTTGACAAGACGTCACTCTTCCTTGTTGGCAAATGAGGGACAGGCACATTTCACAAGTGACTTATTTGTTTATTTTCTGCCGACCAAACAGCCCGCGGCCTGGATTTTCCACAGCGTGTACATTCAGAGAAAAAAGTTTACCCAAGATGATCATCATCTCTTCTGCTTCTCACTTTCCTCTGCTGGCATATATTCCAGAGCTGACTCAGCTGAGAGACGCTTGCCATGTTTCTCTGGAACTCACTTTCCTCCGCAGAGTTGTACGGAGTTGAGACAAGTATGGCATGTTTCTCTGTCCAAACACGATTCTCCATTTGGTATGCTGCTTTATGAAGGAAAGTGAAAGACACGGCCTAACTGAGAAACAGACTTGGTGGAATGGTTAGTTAATATTTGTCCCCGACCATACATAGCAGACAGTGCGGGTGTTGGGCATGGAGGTGTTCATGAAGGATCTCAACCCATCTCCAGGATAAACGAGTATCCATATCGGTAAATTTAAAAAATAATAATTTTGCTATGTCGTATATTTACATTTTGATATTGCCCTAGTTTCGTTGTGAAGTGTCTGGTAGCTGTACGGGTTAATATGAAAGCATAAAGAAGAGCTTTACACACACACACACACACACACACACACACACACACACACACACACATATATATATATATATATATATATATATATATATATATATATATATATATATATATATATATACTGTATATATACATATATATATATATATATATATATATATATATATATATATATATATATATATATATATATATATATATATATATATATATATACCTGTATCTGTATGTGTGTGTGTGTGTGTGTGTGTGTGTGTGTGTGTAACAGTCAAGACGATGGTAGAATGGTATGGTATATATATATATGGAATGTAAGTCGCAAAGGACGAGGTGCTACGAAGTCTCCTATGCCACGCGTTTGTTTCTAAACCTGAGGCTGCGAGCTTGTTTGCAGAAATTTAATCGAGTGACGCCAAAAAACTGACAAGAGGAGAAAGTGGAGGGGGGGGGAGGGGGAATCAAACGAGAAAGCACTATGTTGCAGGTAACCAAAGAAGAGGAAGCCAGAAAAGGAAAGTCAACCAAGGGGCACATGGAAGGTTAACTCAAGGGTTCGATTTCGATTTAATAGGCTGAATCCCAAACACTGATCCTCCTACCTCTCTACCCAGTACTGTACTACCTTCGTGCCAAAAGTGCCCTGACATTAGGCAACTGTGATTAAACATTTGATACGAAAAAATGCATGCAGTACGGCGTTGCGGTCAGAAGCTGGGGCCGGGAATTGAGGTGTGTGTCATGGTGGGAGCAACAGTGGTCAAACAACTCTCACTTTTCTTCCCCAGCGACCACACGCTATATTCCCCTACTCCACCTACATCCTCTCCCTTTACCTCCCTCCCCTCTTCCTCTCCCACATTCCCTCTCCACTCCTCAGTCCTCCACTCTCCTCCCCCTCCCCAGCACGAGTAAGAGTGGTCATACAACTCTCACTTTCCTTCCCGAGTAACTAGCGGTCGTATTCTCCCCTCCTAACCCCATACCCATGCCCTCTCCCCGACCCACTTCCTTATCCTCTCTCTCTTCCGTGCCTCCCACACTTTTCCTTACACTCTCTCTCTTCCGTGCCTCCCACAGCTCCCCTCACTCCTCCTTCCTCTTCCCTACTCTAGTGGTCAAACAACACTTACTTTCCTTCCCGAGTGACCAGAGTCTGTATTGCCCTCTCCTGCTCACAACCTCCACAATAACACTCCCTTCCCCCGCACTCCATCCCCACCCACGTCTCCCATATCTTCTCTCTTCCACTTCTCAGTTCTTCACACACACCCTTCTCTTCCCCAGTGACGTTCAGGCTATATTCCTCACCCTACCTTCTCACCCCCACACCCTCCCTCAGTCCTCCACTCTGGGTGTTGTTTTGCACGACAGGTTATGTGGGAAGTCGCGGGTAACAATTCATGTATCTCCAACACTTTTGGAGTTTTGGTCAATGATGTTATTAGGCGAACAGGTGTGTGTACACGGGAATATGTGTATTCCTTTGCAAGTATATACAGTATATCACGAATGTCACTGTAAACGTGTTAGCTGTGTGGTTTCTCTCTTAACTTACATATTATATATATATATATATATATATATATATATATATATATATATATACTGTAGATAGATAGATAGATTGATAATATGTAGTCCCGCTCTCGGGTATCTGCCCTTTCCTCTCCTCTCTCCATTCCCTCCTTCCTCTTCTCTCTTTCCTTCATTCTTTCCTCGTCTTTCTGCCTACGGGTGACTTTACACTCCCTCTTTTGTCTTTATTTCCTTCATTCTTTCCTCTTCCTTCTGCCTATGGGTGTCTCTACGCTGAGTGACAAGCCTAATGGTTTCCTGTACACCAGGAAACCATTTAGTACGCTGGGTGGTAACCATACTGTATAACCAAATTATGGCACCTGGTGGCTTAGTGAGTAATTACAGCGCTCCAATCGGACTAAGCCGGTGAAGGTTAATTCCATGGGATCGTTAAGGTTATTGCTCACGTAATGCCACTCAGGGATGAATGAGGCTGGTCACTCATCGTAAATGTCAGGCCCAAATTACCTAGCCCCGGGCTTCTACGCTCCTCATGGGACAATGTAGGATTGCGTGATGGATAGATGGATATATATATATATATATATATATATATATATATATATATATAGATAGATAGATAGATAGATAGATATAGATAGATAGATAGATAGATAGATATAGATATATACTGTCTATATAATACACACACACACACACACACACACACACACACACACACACACACACACACAATGGAAATAATTGTTTAATTGTGACAGATGGACTGCGGTACAAGCATGCCGGTGATGGCATGCTTGTATATTCAGAACCATATTTTTTTATTTTTTTATAGGGCATCAGGTAACCGACTTTCAAATGTATCTAGTTAAGCTCTACAATTATAAATATAAAGGAAGTATGTCGTTATTTATAACTAACATTACAATAATTATATGTCTATGCGCATGTTGGTATATTATATATATATATATATATATATATATATATATATATATATATATATATATATATATGTTGTTACATAGCCTATGATTTCATCATCCTTTGTGTAATTCTAACGTACAGTATGCTGCCTGTTTGATCACGAGCGTGTTCTACCTCACTCCCCCCCTTCTACCGTTATAGTAGAGTAAGTCGTCCTTTCTGTTGTTCAGAGTAGGATTGTCAGGTCTTTGTCCCCTATGGCTTCATTTGCGCGTCCTTCTTACAAGTTGTATCAAGCTCTGCTAGCCCCTATATAATGAGCTCAGTCTCTGCATTATTGCCACTTAGATCTACTCCTCATTTTGCTCACATCTCTGTCCTCCCCTGTACAGTTGTTATTATTGTGAGTGCTCAGGAAGTCTCCAACCATCTAGCAGCTGTGTGTAATCTGAGTATAACTGTTATTGCATTTTTTCTTGTACTGTGTAGCATAAGGTTGATTCTTAGGCCTAGTAAGGTTTTTGTAATTTGTGTGGGGTTCTTGTTGTCAGCCATCATTAATAATATTTTGTATCTGTAATAATATATCTGGCATTCACTGAGTATTATCTAGTATCTCATTTTAACAGGGCTGACTTAGATAAATTAACTCGTGCTAATTTCGTGTTAATAGAGGCTATTGCAGTTAACCATATATTTAACCTGTTTTTTGCCATTACATTATCCTTATGAGTCCTGAATGTTTTGTTGTTAGTTTGAGCATTAAATTTTAACTTGTAATTTTACCTAACTCTTTTGTTTTGAACCTGGAACTTTACGGGACAGTAGTGACTCTTAGTATTCTCACTTAATGTGTACATTATCTTTCTCTGTTCCGTAACATAAATTTGGCGACCTCTTATCAGGATATTCAGGATATTATCATAAGGATATTGCTTGATATTTTATGACTGTGATTTATTCATGATGTCTACTATTACTACACTTGATGAAGCCAAAGATTTTTTGTCAAATGTGCAAACAGTGTGTGATGTAGAAAACAGAACAAAGAATGAACTTAAGCTTGTTGCTCAACAATTGGGAAGTGCAGTTCACTCTCATCATTCTAAAGATCAAATTGTTGGCATGATTAATAAGAGCTTGTTTAATGTAACTCCTCCAAATGAGCAAACGCAGATTGAATTAGCTAAGTTACAGCTAGCCCTGCAGGAGGCTCGTGTTAAGGAGGCTGAATTTCAAGCAAATGCTAAGGAGGCTGAATCTCAGGCTCGGATTCAAGAGGCACAGATACAGGCTCAGGCACAAATTGAACTAGCTAGGATTCAGGCAGACCATGAGTATCGCATGAAACAAGGTGGAACTGGATCATCTAGCTCTGATGATTTTGATGTGGCTAAAAATGTTAAACTTGTCCCTCCTTTTAATGAATCTGATTTAACAAAGTATTTTCAGTTGTTTGAGAGGGTAGCTACAGGTTTTAATTGGCCCAAAGAGTATTGGCCAGTACTCCTTCAAACTGTTCTCACCGGTAAAGCTCAAGTAACTTATGCATCTTTGCCTCAGGATCAATCTGATAATTATGATGTAGTTAAGAGCTTGATTCTTAAGGCCTATGAGCTTGTTCCTGAAGCCTATAGAGTAAAATTTAGGACAACTTATAAGCAAGATAAGAAATCCCATGTTGAGTATGCAAAAATCAAAGAAGATCTGTTAGAGCAGTGGTTAAATTCTAAGAATGTGGATTCTGATTTTGACAAATTTAAGCAGATGATTTTGCTGGAGGACTTCAAGAGGTGTATTAATAAAGATGTAAGCCTATATCTTGATGAGAAAAGAATAGATAATTTGTCTGATGCTGCAGTTTTAGCTGATGAATATGTTCTCACTCACAAGAGATATTCTAGAGAAAAAGGGAAAGCTGAGAGTAAGTACGTTGCCTCTACTCAGAGTACAGGTAACAGGAAAGAGAATAAAGATGATGTTTCTCAGGAAGTAAATACCAGCTTCACCTCTAGATTTCAGAGAAGTAAATGTACTTATTGTAGTAAGCTTGGTCATACTACGGAGAAATGTTTCAGGAGACAGCGTGATGTGAACAAAAAGGAGTCTTTAAATATTCAGTCAATTGGTCTAGTGTCCACCCTTGAGAGTTCCCAGAATTCTTTAACTGAGTTAACTGAACCTGCTTTGAGGGGTAACTTAAATTCTCATGATGGAGCTCCTCTTTTGAGCAGTAACGTGGGTGACACTCTCAAGAGTTCATGTGCTAATTTCCTGTCTGATGGTTTTGTCAGTCCTCTGGACAGCAATGACAGGAAATCAGTTAAAATATAACGTGATACAGGTGCTTGCCAATCCCTTATGCTGACCAGTGTTCTAGGCTCTAATGTTAATTCCTCTGATGAAACTGTAATCTTACAAGGCGTAGGGAATAATTACTTCTCTGTCCCTCTGTGCAGAGTGAATTTAGAGTCTGGTTTTGTTAATGGTTCCGTTATGGTTGGGTTGGTTGAGACACTCCCAATGTCAGGTGTAACTTTCTTACTTGGAAATGATATTGGTGGAAGTCAAGTGTGTCCAGCTCCTCAGTTGTCTAGTGAGCCAGTGGCTGCGTCCCAGGACTGTGATGTCCCTGATGTGTTCCCTGCATGTGCTGTCACTAGGGCTAAGTCTAAAGTTACTGGTGATTTAGAGGATAATGATGATGATGTTATCCTAGCTGACACTTTTCTTGCTAATTTGGACCACTCACCAGATGAGGCAGTACCCCGTAGTGTTGATAATTTGTCTCGTCAAGAGTTGGTTGAGTTGCAGGTTGCTGACCCTGAGTTGAAAGGTCTAGCTAACTCTGCTTGCAGTGAGGAAGAGTCAGCTTGTGCTTCTACTTGTTATTATATAAAGTCAGGAGTACTTATGAGGAAGTGGAGACCCCCAACAGCATCAGCCGACTGTGAATGGGAGGTTGTACATCAAGTTGTCATCCCTCGTGTTTGTAGGCAGGATATCATTAGAGTGGCTCATGATTCCAGTTTGGCAGGACACCTTGGAGTGAGGAAGACTGTGGCACGCATTTTGAAACACTTCTACTGGCCAGGTATCTTCAGGGATGTTTCCTGGTATTGTAAGTCTTGTCACACCTGTCAAGTTGTGGGGAAGTGTGATCAGACCGAAAAGGTTGCACCTCTAGTTCCCATTCCTCCTTTTGAGGCGCCATTCACCCGTGTGTTGGTGGATATTGTGGGCCCTCTTCCTAAGACTTCAGGATTTTCTTATGTGTTGACCCTGATTGATATGGCTACTCGTTATCCTGAAGCCATTCCACTTAGAAATATCTCAGCAAAGAATGTGGTTAAGGAAATGCTAGGGTTCTTCACAAAGTTTGGTCTGCCCAAGGAGGTACAGTCAGACCGGGGAAGAAATTTCATGTCAAATGTTTTCAAGCAGTCTCTGAAAGAGTTGGGCATCACCCAAATCACGTCTTCAGCTTACCATCCCCGGACCCAAGGAGCGTTGGAGAGATATCATCAAACACTCAAATCGATGCTCAAGAAATACTGTTTGGAACATCAGAAAGACTGGGATAAAGGTCTTCCATTCGTTGTGTTTGCCGCAAGAGAATCTCCAAATGAATCACTGGGCTTTTCACCTTTTGAACTACTGTTTGGCCATGAAGTAAGAGGACCCCTTAAGCTACTCAAGGAATGCTGGCTGTCGGAGGAAGATGACGTCAACCTGCTGGAGTATGTGATGAAGTTCAAAGAACGGCTGTCCACTGCTTTACAGCTGGCGAGAGAGAATTTAGGAGCTGCTCAGGAGAAGATGAAAACTTGGTATGATAAGAAGTCCAGGTTACGCCACTTTCAGCCAGGAGATCAGGTTTTGATTCTGCTACCGGTTCATGGGCAACCTCTTCAAGCCAAGTTTAGTGGTCCTTATTTCGTGGAGAAGAAACTCAGTGATGTCAACTATGCCATCGCCACACCAGATCGTAGAAAGAACAAGCAATTATGTCACATCAACATGCTAAAGTTATATCACAGGCGGGACGAAAATAATCCAGTCTGCACTGTAGCTGTTCTGCCCGAGTCTGCAAGTGAAGCTCTCCCATGCGGTATGAGCCTGAGTGATAGTTTGGGGAAGAATCCTGATATCATGAATGATCTCCAGACTAAGCTTTCTCATCTACCTCCCGAGGAAAGGCAGGAGTTTTCGGCATTACTGCAGGAGTACCCGCAAGTGTTCCGTGCCACTCCAGGAAGAACCACTGTGTTGATGCATGATGTCGATGTTGGAGACGCAAAGCCAATTAAATTGCCTCCTTACCGTGTGAACCCAGTGAAAGTTCCTCTCATCTAGAAGGAGCTTGGCTACCTGTTGGACCACAAGATGATTGAGCCCTGTCAGAGCGAGTGGAGTTCTCCTGTCTCTCTAGTCCCTAAGCCAGGTGGGTCACAGCGGCTTTGCATTGACTACAGACGTGTTAATCAGATAACCAAAACAGACACTTACCCTCTCCCTCGTGTGGAAGATTGCATAGACAAGATCGGAAAGGCTAGGTACATAAGTAAGTTTGATTTGTTAAAGGGATACTGGCAAGTACCTTTGGCTGAACGTGCTAGGGAGATCTCATGTTTTGTAACACTAGGAAAGACTTTTGCATGTTCTGTAATGCCATATGGTATGAAGAATGCACCAGCCACATTTCAGAAGCTCATGAATGTTGTAACAGAGGGTTTGGCAGGGTGTGTTGTTTATATTGATGATGTATTAATCTTCAGTGACAACTGGAAAGATCACCTATGCCATGTCAGTAAATTTCTTGAGCGTTTGGTTCATGCTAATCTTGTAGCTAATTTATCAAAGTGTGAGTTTGGTCAAGCTAAAGTTCAGTACCTTGGGTACGTAATTGGTGATGGACATGTTGCACCACCAGGAGCTAAGGTTCAGGTTATAAGTGATCTTCCCAGACCTAAAAGTAGGAAAGAGCTACAAAGATTTTTGGGAATGGTAGGTTATTACAGGAGATTTGTTCTTAACTTTTCTATTCTTGTATCACCACTTACAGACCTACTGAAAAAGGGAGTTAAATTTGTCTGGACCGATATCTGTGAATCCTCTTTCAGCAAACTTAAAGCTATCCTATTAAGTCAGCCAGTGCTCGCTACTCCAAATTTTGCTAAGCCTTTTAAGATGGCTGTTGATGCAAGTGATCCAGGAGCTGGGGCTGTTTTGCTGCAAGAGGATGATCAGGGTATTGAACACCCTGTATCTTACTACAGTAAGAAGTTCACTCCACCTCAAAAGAACTACTCAACTATTGAGAAAGAGCTTTTGGCCTTGATTTTGGGTTTACAGCATTTTTCATTTTATTTGTGTTCTGGTTTTGACCCCATAGTCATTTATCCCGATCATAACCCACTGAAATTCCTTAGTAAGTTTAAAGATAAAAATCAGAGATTGACAAGATGGAGTCTACTTCTTCATGAGTATTCATTAGACATACAACATGTCAAGGGGAAAGAAAATGTTATTGCAGATTGCTTATCTAGACTTTAGACAGATTGTTTTAGAGTAATAAGAAATTTCCTTTGTAAATTTCCTTTTTCTTTGTGGGGAGGTGTTACATAGCCTATGATTTCATCATCCTTTGTGTAATTCTAACGTACAGTGTGCTGCCTGTTTGATCACGAGCGTGTTCTACCTCACTCCCCCCCTTCTACCGTTATAGTAGAGTAAGTCGTCCTTTCTGTTGTTCAGAGTAGAATTGTCAGCTCTTTGTCCCCTATGGCTTCATTTGCGCGTCCTTCTTACAAGTTGTATCAAGCTCTGCTGGTCCCTATATAATGAGCTCAGTCTCTGCATTATTGCCACTTAGATCTACTCCTCATTTTGCTCACATCTCTGTCCTCCCCTGTACAGTTGTTATTATTGTGAGTGCTCAGGAAGTCTCCAACCATCTAGCAGCTGTGTGTAATTTGAGTATAACTGTTATTGCATTTTTTCTTGTACTGTGTAGCATAAGGTTGATTCTTAGGCCTAGTAAGGTTTTTGTAATTTGTGTGGGGTTCTTGTTGTCAGCCATCATTAATAATATTTTGTATCTGTAATAATATATCTGGCATTCACTGAGTATTATCTGGTATCTCATTTTAACAGGGCTGACTTAGATAAATTAACTCATGCTAATTTCGTGTTAATAGAGGCTATTGCAGTTAACCATATATTTAACCTGTTTTTTGCCATTACATTATCCTTATGAGTCCTGAATGTTTTGTTGTTAGTTTGAGCATTAAATTTTAACTTGTAATTTTACCTAACTCTTTTGTTTTGAACCTGGAACTTTACGGGACAGTAGTGACTCTTAGTATTCTCACTTAATGTGTACATTATCTTTCTCTGTTCGGTAACAATATATATATATATATATATATATATATATATATATATATATATATATATATATGTGTGTGTGTGTGTGTGTGTATACTTGAAAGTGTCCGAAATAATTTGCAGGACTAACTGCCTTTCCACCATAAAATGTTTGCAAATACTATTATCTTTGTTCTTATACCGTTAATGAGCCCACAGTAACCAATTTTTGATCAGAAAGTCGAAAAAAATATTTTTGCATATAACCGCGTGTCGCAATTACCGACAATTTCGAGCCGTCGCATCGCGTAAGATCGCCAAAATTTTTGTTTGGTAGTGTTCTAACGCTCCCTGGACTTACCCCAACCTATTGCAAAAAGATTTAGGTTGATATCCATTTCCGTTCTTGTGAAAGAAATGAGCAAACGCACAGCCAGACACACACACACACACACACACACACACACACAGCCCGACCTTCTTATTTAGACAGATATACAGATATAGGTAGACATACAGACAGACAGATTGATTGATGGATCCATGTGCGTACATGCCTGTATGTATATGTGTATATGTATGCATACAAAACACACACACACACACACACACACACACACACACACACACACACACACACACACACACATACACACACACACACATGTACACATACATATACAGATATACAGATACATAAACAAATAATTACACAGAACATACCTTTTAGTATAGATAGATAGATAGATAGATATTCTCTCTCTCTCTCTCTCTCTCTCTCTCTCCCCTCACAGAAATTATGAATAATTTTATAAATAAATGACATATTTACGTATGTATTATTGTCTGTGTAGGCATAAATATTAACACTTCAATAATAACGACTTACATTACAGTGCCAACTTGGCATACATTTATGGATAATAAATCTAGGCTAAGCTAATGTTTAAGTGGAAAGCTGATTTACTACCATGAGATAACTAGTATAAAATGACGTTAATTGCTGCCCACTGATGTTTCCAGTTGTTGACTGGGACTCCTGTAACTGAACTGAGGTGTGCAAAATAAACTCGCCTCGTAATGAGACAAAATTAAAATAAGTTCCCTTTAGTCCTTCTTCACCCAGCAGTACAGTTGGTAACATGGATGTAAACTCGTATTGCGGGCTGTATTCTAGGGGAAGGTTTAGACTTAGCAAAAATTTATTGTCTGCCTTAATGACCCTCGTGCAGTTGATAGGCATTTATCTAAACCTTCTTGGAAAATATATCCCAACATACGGAAAAGTCTGCTAAGAAGATACGACCTTCGACCAGATTTGACCATCTACCGAAGCTGTTATTTTCATATTTAAAAATTTCCCATATGTGAGCATAATACCTCCATCTGGACGTAATGCAACGCCAGGACACCTTCTTCTTCTCCAACGCTCATTTTTACCTCCTCTTATCACACCTTCTGTCACCTTCCCTCCCACTTCCTCTCTTCCCTCGTCTTTCCTCTATCCTTTCTTTCTCACTAGCTATCTTCCTCCCTTCTACTCACTTCCCTTCTTCTATGCCCGATGTTTCTTCTCTCCGCCCAACCCACAGTGTGTAGTTCCCCCCTCTTCCCCGACTCTCCTCCCTTCCCCCATTCCATCCCTTAACACACCTTGATTAACAGCCACCTAACTTTCTTTTGACCTACCAGCTCTCTCTCTCTCTCTCTCTCTCTCTCTCTCTCTCTCACCAGCAAAAACACCCAGACAAGACCACCAGAAACTACCAGCCACAACATCGTTTGTCAACATTTCTAAACATCAATTTCTCCGTGTTTCTAAAGTGACGATCTGGTTTAGCTTTACTTTTTTATATTTATACACTCCCAGCTTCCTACTGGGTCAGATGGAGGGGGAGGAGGGAGAAAAACATGCATTAAGAAGCTAGTCTATTGAGATAATCACTTCTTACGATGTCTCACACAAGGAACCATAAGGAACCATGTCAAGGCGGCTTCCATAAAACCACAACAACGAATGGTATGTACAGACGTCGGAATAAGTTCGTTTCCTTTTCCGTGTTTGTAACACTGCTCGATGGAGAGCTACCCCCTCCTCCTCCCTTCCTCATAGTCCCACACTCCCACCCAACCCCCCCACTTTTCTCTCCTACCCCATAACCCCACCAGGTACCCCCCATACTCACGCTCACAGCCAGCTAGGGGTTTCTTCACTTCAAGCACCTCTCTAATTGGGTGCTTTCAAAGCTAGTATTCTGGTAGATGTCACCACCATTGAGACAAACACATTCCCCCCGCTGTTTAATAAGTATATTTTTCTTTGTTAAATAGCTACACTGTTATGTGAAACAGTGTATCACAGTAATGTCATATTCTGTAATATAAATAATACAAATAGAACACGTATATATAACGTAGCGTGAATTGTTTATATCATAAATGGAAATTAAAATATTATTGATGGACTATGATGGCAACCCATTTCAGTGGTCATATTTTTTTTTTTTTTTTTTTTTTTGTGTCCGACTCTGGGCAAAGGCTTCAGGGCCTATATGTTATTTAACTTCTGCTACATTTAGTGCAAGTTAGGTTCTTAATGCATAGTTTGTTCAGACTGTAAATTACGCCTAGTGGGTGTCTTGACTCATTCAGTCTATATGTGGGCAGAAATTTAATGTTGAGTAAATACTGGGACTCAACATTTTGCTCACTCCCTTCACCCATGCACAACACAAGACCCGTGTTGCCACGGTTTGAGATGGCCTTGGTGTTGCCCAATGCCCTCTCAGACTATCCAAAGCAATTACAGTACCTTACTTTGTCTAACGTAACCAGACCACAAGTAGCCTAGTCTAAATTGTATTATTTTAAGCATTAGCCCTAGTGTGTTTGTTTTGAAAACAAATCTCTCGTGAAGAAATTTAACACTGGACTGTCTTGTGCGCATGCGTGAAGAGAGTGAGCAAAATGTTGTGTCCCAGTATTTACTCAGCATTAAATTTCTGCCCACATATAGACTGAATGAGTCAATATACCTACTAGGAATAATTTACAAGCTGAACAAACTATGTATTAAGAACCTAACTTGCACTAAATGTAGCAGACATTAAATAATGTAGGACCATCACATTCCATCAATATTATTTTAATTTCCGTTTATGACAAATATAAACAATTCGCGCTACGTTATATATACGTGTTCTATTTGTATTATTTATATTACAGTATATGACATTACTATGATTCACGGTTTCACACAAGTGTAGATATTTAACAAAGAAATATACGCTTTTTAAACAACACGGGGAATGTGTTTGTCCCAATGGTAGTGACATCTACCGGAATACTAGGCTTTTCAGAAGCACCCCATTACGTCTAGTCCAAACAACTAATAAAGAAATAATACAGTATATATCATAAACCAAGTTAGGAAAAGGTTTACCACACTGTGTGTGTGTGTGTGTGTGTGTGTGTGTGAGAGAGAGAGAGAGAGAGAGAGAGAGAGAGAGAGAGAATAAATCTACTGTTAATAAATGTTGCAGTAGTAGACACCTCTTTTACACACACACACACACACACACACACACACAGAATAAATCTGTTGTGATTAAATGTTGCGGTAGTAGACACCTCTTTCACACACACACACACACACACACACACACACACACACACACACAGAGTGAGAGAGAGGAGTTGCAAGGAAAAGTTAGGATCTTAATGACTATGCAGCCAATACCGTGGAGATACTTCTTGTTTGCCTGGGAATGCATATCCAGTTCACATTTATTCTAGTGTGCCTTAAACTTCTCTATTGTATACAACGTCCATGTTGAGTCAGTTCCATTTGGAGCAGATCTTGCCCGTGAAAAAGTTTTCACGTAATTCTGCTGGTAAATTTTCTCATTTACGGTTTCCAACCATGGTTGTGTGCCGAGTCCGTGTTAAGAGTAAGCAACTTTGTATGTAATGATTGTGAAACCCATTCAGATTTTAAACACTTCAATGAGCTGACCTCGTAGTCTACGAGTTTGTACTAAAAAAGTTCCACAACCCTCAGGCGAACCTGATACCTTAGTCTCCTGAACCCTTTTTAAATCGACGTATGTCTTTTTCAAGCGACCAAAATTCCACAGCAACTCAGGAAGTGGCCGTATTAAGGAGATATAGACTGTGAGAACAATCTCTTTGTTCCCAGAGAAAGAGAGAGACAGAGACAGACAGACAGACAGACAGACAGACTTGGAATGGTAAGAACAATCAGGAGAAATACTGATAAGAAAAGTGAGAAGAGAAACTGAAGCAGAGAAGAGGAAAACACGCAGGTTAAAAAATTGAACAATGTTATAGAAGTGACACAGGGACGGAAGCACACACACACACACACACACACACACACACACACACACACACACACACACCTTCTGAATATTTGTCGACCTATCTGTCTGTGCCTGGCTGTGTACTGCCCCTCCCCCTCCCCGCCTCATCTTTCTCTCTGGATCCTCTGTCTCACCCCCAGGTTCCTTTTCCCTTCTTCCTCTTTCTTTATAGCTCTCTGCTCAGTCCCTACCTTCCTCCCTCTCGCCTTTCCTTCGTCTGTCTCCTCCTTTGTCACTCCCTCCTTACCTCACTCTTCTTCCTCCCTGTATCACAACTTTGTCTAACCTTTTTTCATGTCACATGTGTTACCTTTTTTCCCCATTACTCTCTCCGTATTTCTTTACTTGTACTAAACCCATTTCCTTCACTGCTTTGTTTCCCCATTAATAAGTGCATGCTCTTTTTTCTCTCTCCTCTCTCCGTCTCTCCCTGTCACCCGAAATCTCTTCTTTCATTCCGCTCTTCCCATTGTCTTTCCCTCCCTTCCTCCCTCCCTCTCCCTCCCCTTGTCTTCCCTTCTTAACATCCCCCTCCCCTTTCTTGCCCTAATAATTAACCTGTTTTCTTCCCACCAGTAATCTGTACTTTCTCTCTGCAGATTGCGCTAATTTCTCTATTTCTCTCCCTCCCTTTTCACTTGAATATCATTCGTTCTACTCAGCCTCAATGTTTTCGTCTTATCCTGCTTAGTTCTTTCCCTGCGTCCTTGCCATAATAACACATTTTCTTCCTCCTCCCCCTTACCTTGTCTTCTTTTCTAATTTTTCTCATATCGTTCTCAGTGTTTCGTTTCGTAGCTCGCTTTCCCACTTTCTCCTTTTGTTATCCCTATTTCTGTGTTAGCTCCATTCCAATTTTCTCTCAGCTGTCTCCCCTTTTGTCTCTCCTTCCTGTCTCCCAGCCTTCCGATTCACATCACCCTTTTCTCTTTCCCTTTCACACTGCTTGTATCTCATTTCACCTCTCACTGTCTCTTCTTCTCACTCTCTGTTTCTTAACTCTCGTTGTTCTCTCCTTGCCTCTCCTCTTCTTACTTGCTCCGTAACTGCACTCTCATTTCTCATTATTCCACTCCCTATCCCTCTCCGCCTGTCGCCCCCTGTCTTTTAACTCTCTTTCTCTCTCTCTCTCTCTCTCTCTCTCTCTCTCTCTCTCTCTCTCTTAGTGCAGTAAATTTTTCCTAACTTGGTTTATGTATATACTGTGCTATTTCTTTATTAGTTGTTCGGACTACACGTAATTTGAGAGGTGCTTGAAGAACAGAAACCCCAAGCTGGCTGTAAGCGAGAGCATGGAAGGTACCGGGTGAGGTTATGGGGTCGGAGAGAAAAGTGGGGGGGTTGGGTGGGAGTGTGGGACTATGAGGAAGGGAGGAGGAGGGGGTAGCTCTCCATTGAGCAGTGTTACAAACGCCTTAGTCCACAGAAAAGGAAACGAACTTATTCCGACGTCTGTACGTGAGGTTAAGCACTCTCTTCCTTGCAACGTACGATTAACGCTTACAATAATTCATTAAAAAGAACACTAATTACTTTCATGCGCCCAGGGCAAAATGAGGCTCAGGCGAAGGATTCACAAATGTTTATAATTTACTCCCTGCCATAGCTTATCATTAGGAGTGAGTGAGAGAGAGAGAGAGAGAGAGAGAGAGAGAGAGAGAGAGAGAGAGAGAGAGAGAGAGAGAGAGAGAGAGAGAGAGAGAGAGAGAGAGAGAGAGAATTATGTACTGAGCGTTACATGTGAATACAGAAGACGCTGCATTTCCCTTTAAGCACAATGAAGGGAGAAGTTCCAGGTCACCACTCTTGCCTATTTCAGTCGCCTTACAGCACACGCAGGCAATAGAGAGGTTGTGCGTTGTCTGTCTGTCCTCTGGGTCAATCACAACTACAACTCTCTCATACCCAAGGCAACAAACACCAGCATCCAAACATCCGGCGATGCAAGCAAGCCTTCAATACCCGTGATAACTATTAATTTAACCCTTCAGTACAACAGCGCACTTTTATTTGAATTTATTGTTATAAGATTTCATTCAGTACAAGGAGAGCCACCTAGCATTCAAGGGACTGTTGAAGACTGTATCAAACTCCACCCGGTTCGCAAAGTCTATCCTAAGCTAAATGATACCGTCTAATGATAGCAAAGAATTAGAAAATACGACCACAGACTTAAGGCGCTAAGTAACAACGTACGTATACAATCTGCAGACTAATGCAACTGATATACCTCTACCAAGAGTTTCCGTACCCACTGTCACCCACCATCACCACGGTCGTTTACACACTAATGCCTCCCACTTATCACTACCAATCCATTCCATTACCGTACCACCCACCGCTACACCATCCATTTCCTCTCCCTGAGGTACCAGGAAGAAGCCAGCACAGAAACAATGGCCGGTTATGTACTCACACCTTTCCGCATTCCTCCCCTCTCTACCCTCACCTTCCCCTTCCTCCCTCCCGCTGCATCACCCTTCCCTCCCTGGGCTACTTGCATAACATCAGCCACATGCCCCCTCCTTTCCTTCTCCTCTCCTTTTACAAACCAAATGAAACCTCTCCCTCCAATTTTCACACCATCAGATTCTTGTCCCCCTCTTTTCCTTGTCCTCCCCCCCCGCTCCCTCCTCCTATCTCATTTCACTTCTCCACTGAGCTCATTCCTCCCTCGCTCTCTATTAATCTCATCATAACAACGACTTGCCTTCTTATCCTAATCTTCCATCCGCATCTCACCCATCCCCCATCCTGTTAACTCTACACAACGCCCTACCCCTTTCTCCTCTTTTTCCCATACTTGTATTTTCCTTCATTTCCCGTTTCATCTTCCCTTCTTTCACACTACTTCTCCACTGAGCTCTATCCCTTCTACCTCGCTTCATGTCTCTTACCTCAACATCAAAGCGAACTCTGCATCTTTTCTCTTTCTCCTTTTTTCTTCTCCCACTTCATTTCTCCACGAGTAGTACCCTTCCTTTCTTGTTCCTTTTCTCTTTTCAAATCAGCAACTTCCATTCTCCTTTGTCCTGCCTCCCCTCTCATTCACTTATTCCCCCCTCCCCTTTACCTCCCCATGGCACCCTAACCCATTTCTCATTCTGCACTTCGTTTGCATCTCCTTTTCTGTCATGTCTTAAGTTTCCTTCTATCACTTCACATCCCCACTTTGTCGCAGCTCTCTCCTCTCCTTCCACTTCCCTTACCTCAATAACCTCTTGTACTCTCCTTTTCCCTATATCTCCTCCCATTCTCTCTCTTCTCACATCTGTCCCTTCATGGAAGGGGAAGAAGATAGGGCAGATACAAGGCACGGACGGTTCTTCGCAACACTATCTCCTTCCCATCTTCTACTCCACCTGCCTATTCCCTACCAGTACTTTCCTTATTCTCACCTCCTCAACCCTCACGCAGAACAGTGGAGGGAAACTCAGATTACCAGCAAATTTGAGTGTCACTGTTACTATTTATCCCGTCAGCTGCCATGACCACACCATATCCACCCTCTAATCCAGTGGTTCCCAAACTTTTTCAGCTCTGATACCCCCAGGTTCAATTCCGAGTTATCTCCTGATACCCACCCTCTAATATCATTACTTCCTTCACTTCCATTTTCCTGTAAAAACATTGTCATTGCTTTGCGTGTATTTGTGACAGCATGGAGAACCCGGTCTTGCTTACACGATTTTTTTTTTTTTTTTTTTTTTTAGGATGTCTTTCTGGATACCCCAAATAACTCATTTTCGATACACCCTTGGGATATCGAGGCACTACTTTAAGAACACCTGCCCTAATCAGCTTACCACCATTACCCCTATCCCCTATCTACCTGTATGCTCTATCCGACAGCATTATTACCCCTATCCCCTATCTATGTCCTATCCAACACCCTCACTCCCTGCCCAAGCCTTATCCAACACCATCTCACCTCGTCCTGCACTCAACTACCTAATCATGCCTTATTCAACGACTCCCCACCCTTTGGCCTTCAACCTATCCCCCATCTCACCTCCCGCAGCCACTCAATCTCTCATCCCTGCTATTCCATTAGTATCCACCGCTTCTCCTAACACCTCCATTGCTGACCCATCTAGCCCTTTGCGTTATCACATTTCATATCTAGGTTCCTACACACACACACACACACACACACACACACACACACACACACACACACACATATATATATATATATATATATATATATATATATATATATATATATATATATATATATATATATATATATATATATATATATATATATATATATATATATATATATATATATATATGGTGGTTATGGCTGAGGATACAAGCAAATAATATAAGCACTCGCCAACATTATTGCCACAGGACATTAACACCACGTGTGGACGAGAACGACACTCTCAGAGGTGTAAACGTATGTTGTCAACGAGTATGCATTTACCGCGCACCAGACAGGGCAGCGTTATTTCCACCGTTATTTACAAAAGCACCAACGCTCCTGCATCTTATTAATGAAAGTGGGATAATATCTACCAAGTTTAAAAACTGTGCTAGTAACAGATGGGTGAGTGGAGATGAGGAACGGAGGTTGGGAGGGAAGGTGATAGGTGAAGGAAAGGAAGGAAGGTGAGGGGTAATAGGTGGGTGGGAGGGGGGGCGGGACTTGCAGCTCACAAAACTCTTGACCCACTTCCGGACAAGTGACTGGGGGAGGAAGGAGTAAGTTTGGGGGAAATCTTAGAAACTGTTAATGCTGATGCCATAATCGGTCATATTATGGTGCAAAATATTCGAATGTGTGGGTCGGGATAAACAGTGGAGGAACATCCCGTTTCAAAAGGACCACGGTCAAAGCAAGCCTTTTTTTTCGTGTTTGGCATAACGTGGCACACGAGGGGGACGCCTCTGCGCCTTCGCGTGGTGGCACGGACAGCTGGGTGGTTTCGCTGCCTGTTAACGCAATCGCCTCTCAGCTCCCTCCCCATCTTCTGAAAATGGGATGGTGGACTGTAGGACGGGGCAACTCCAGCCTCCAGTTTACTGAGTTCACATATCAGAAGAACCTAAGGTAACAACAACAACAACAACTACTGCTGCTACTACTACTACTACACTACTTTTGCAACTACTACTACTACCACTAAGCATAATACAGCTGACAGAGAGAAACGGAATGCCTACAACGTGATCTTATGCAATGGAGGGTTTTACTTCCAGCTGTAATCTCCGTCTACACGATTGTATAATTCGCCTCAGCACACAGGATGTCCGATTCTACCTTCAGTGTGACAAGTTGTGAGTGATACTCCAACTGGCTGCGTCCAACAGACCAACACGCTAAGCGGTACATAAATACGTTTCTATATATGGGAGGCCACTGCATGCCTCTCCTTTTAGGGCAGACAGGCAACGCCACACTTCCCACACATTTGAACTTCCCCCGACCTTTTCGTCCAAGCTCCCCGGGACTCAAAAAACACTTAGCCTACACGATTTTTCAAGCACCATATTTGGGTCTCTATTAGGAACCAGTGAGGTTTAACTTACTGGCTGTGTAATACCTACTTTGCACTTTTCTTCGGCTAATGTCACACAGTTATATTATATTCAGGAGAAACTAAGCGCGCGCAAAAAAAAAAAAAAAATGTGTTCTGGCTGAGGGGAAAAAATCGGACATTATTTCAGCTGACATCGAACGATGCTATTCATTTCACATAATGTCACCGCAATCAGTCAAAACCAGGAATATACCTTAATATCCGAAATTATGGACGTACAGAGTGAAATATGCCATTCAGGTGTTTGGCCTGAGGTTTAAATGATCTGGGACTTAATTAATGGAGGGGGTTGAACTGAGGAGAGATTCCGCCAATGTGACGAGTTGGTGGGTAGGAGGCAATGGTCACCTACATTTTTGGAATCTGCTATGTCTTCCCTTTCAGTTTCTGATAAACTGATATGCGGTATTTTGAAGTCTTTTGAAAACTTTTGCTTTCTTACAGCATAGGTTCCCAGACTGAGATCTATGGATCCCAAAACGTCGATAAACAACATTTAAAGGGGCCCAAGATGAGATGTGATGAATTTTCAAAGAAGGAAAAAAAAGGGTAATACAAAATAATTATAAATACTTAATTCACCTCAACCACACAAGTTTGCTGTGGAGTCGGTGACTGTTCAGAGGCATTTAAGTTGTTAATTAATGATCAGTGAAATACGACACATCAGTAAAATTTAGTTATATAATCAGTTTACTCATTATCTAAATAATCTGCATGAATATTAGACACTGGAAAATAAATGAGAGGTTCTTTTATTATCCCATCATAGTAATTTATTATATATAATCATTATTTCTGGGGTTAGGGAAAACGTGGAGGGGGTCCACGGGGACGCTCTGACTTCTTGAGACAGTGAATAAGTTATAAATCATGCAAACCCCTGCACTACAGCTTGGTTACACCCACCACAAACGTCCACAGCAGATTCACGTGTGTCCTACAAACTCATCTGCGGCAGAAACTAATAATTCGGGACCGACCTGTTGTGATGTAATCGCCCGCAGTTGGTATGTATGTATGAAAATAAATAAACAATATAATATATACCTAGTACATGTGTGTGTGTGTGTGTGTGTGTGTGTGTGTGTGTGTGTGTGTGTGTGTGTGTGTGTGTGTGTGTGTGTGTGTGTGTGTGTGTGTGTGTGTGTGTGTGTGTGTGTGTGTGTGTGTGTGTGTGTGTGTGTGTGTGTGTGTGTGTGTGTGTGTGTGTGTGTGTGTGTGTGTGTGTGTGTGTGTGTGTGTGTGTGTGTGTGTGTGTGTGTGTGTGTGTATGCGCGCGCTCGCAGGGTACCTCTGACTTGATGCATTAACTTCAGGTGATGCTGTGATTTAGTGGGCTAATGCTCCAACTGGATGTGGACCGGAAGGATTTTCATACGAGGGGTGGTTGGTATTTATTGATCGCATAATGCTAATACGGGAAGTGCGAGGCAGGTCACCCTCGCCTCAAATGTCAGAAATGAATAACCTAACCCAGGGACCCTACGCTCCTGACAAAAAGAAAATAAAAACTGGACGACAGATACTGAATTACTAATTGTTGCCAGTCTAAGAAGACGCACAGATTGCTAAGTGTACGAAATTTACTCGTGGCCTACTAAAATCGGAAGGCTTCTTCTTGCATCATTTTTTTTCTAGATGATAGCATATTTTCTCTCCACAGACCCTTTAACCCAGTGCCTCACTCTGGCATCAGTCCAGTCTCACGGCCTTGACTGCGGCAAATTAAACCCCTGGGAGACTAAGGGCTGTTTTCACAGTCGTCTCCAGTACCGTTTCCAACAGCCTACACTACTCAGAACACATGTTTTCGTTTTCACAGTCGACCCTAACCAGCCTTCCAAGGCCTTCGTTCGGAACTGCATTAGAGCTGTCTCCACCTAATACTGGAACATTCTTGGGGAACTTGGAGGCTCCCTAACAGACGAACTCGAAAGAAATGAAGAAAAAAAAAAAAGTCGTTGTCTAATGCACATTTTTATCAGTTTTGATATCAGATACCCGATGTAATATTACTTAGATAATGACACGCCCCTCAAGATAATACCTCATGTTAAGGCACTTTTAACAGACTACAATTTACCCCAGTACAAGTCGACTCATCGCTGTTTACTCAGGAACCTGCTGGAGGCTTTACAATGGATCCGAATGAAAAGAATCGTTGCCTAATGCATATTTTCATCAAAATTTTGATATCACATGCCTAATGTCATACTGCTGATACAATTACCACACCCTGTTTAGAAAATACTTTTATGTTCCATATATTTTTACTATAATTTACCTGATCATAAACCAAACCTATCGCCCACAAGACGTATATTTGTTACTTCTTCATAGCTGGTTTTTATGCCTTTCCTACAACACCCAGCATTCATCACATTTCAACTTAACTTCAGATGTATCGAGCAGGCGCGTGGCGAGGTTGCTGCCAGTTAACCCCTTTATTCCGAAGACAGTTTATAATATTTTTGCTGCCTCCAGACGAATGTTTTCATTCATGAAAATGGATTCATTCATGTGTGAAATGGATTTTCTAGCCAAACCATTTACCATATTCATCACCCTGAAATTTCTGTTTATTCTCAGTGTACATAAGGTGCTGAGTGAGGTGCCTTTTCTACCAGTTACTACATCCATGTTGCTGGCGGCCCAGAACTACCAACCCTACCTCATTAACATAGCCATATGTCCCAAACTTGGTTCGGACCTACTGTGAAATCGGAAGGTGCTTTTAGTTTGGGCCGATCCACTCCTGGGCCGGCGAAGGGTTTAGACGACTGTAAAAACTGTTTTTAAATCTCGTACCAAGCATCAGAATAATTCAAAACTTCGTTCTGATGCACCAGAATTCTTAAGTTCAAAACTTTATTCAGATTAACCGTAATTTCCGATTTCGTTGAACACTAATCCTGGTTTTATTCCTGCTACCAGGTTCTGAGTCAAGATTTGAATAGTTTTATTACATTCTCTTTCCTACCCCCAACACACACACACACACACACACACACACACACACACACACACACACACACACACACACACACACACACACACATTCTTTATTCAATTCAGGAATAATATATAATAGTGAAGGAGTAAATTAAGGATATGGCTACTCTTATTTTGCTCGATTTTCTTTTAAGCTGAACAAAATCGCTTGGAAAAATACACTTGGAAATTAAACAGACTTCACTGAAATCAAGTGATTAACAGTGTCTCGTCTGCTACTGATGCAAAATTGTATTCATGCCAACCAATATATAAATAACATATACAATATTAAGATGCAGGATGCAAAATAAAGCTATCAAGAAGAAGTGATGGAAAGTGTGCCCTGTTAAGATTAGTACAGGTGAGTGTGTTGCGTGGCGGCCGGCCCTTGGTGCTGGGGCGTCAGGTGTGCCATAGAGGTCAGGCACATTCTCAGCTTCATCACCCACTCAGCACACATCCACTCTTTATCTGACGCTTCTCTTAGCACTGTCAGAAGCAAACCAGCGCAGGGGTGGCGGTAGTGTAATCAGATGCATATTCTGTCTGCAATCAAAAGGTTCTGGGTTCGACTCCTGAAGCGATAACCCCTCCCCCCCCCCCCGACAGTAGGGACCTATAGCTAAATCTGAGACATATATTGTAAATTCGACGGTTTCGTGCTGTAATTATTGGGAACTGTTTGCTGCATGCTTTCTTTGGCAATGACCAACGACTTACAAAAATCAAGCTTCAATTCTGGGTCTTAAGAACAAATTAAGTTTTTTTTTTTTTCTGACGTTCTTGTTGGTGCAACGGCTTATCAGATGGCTGGAAGAACTTATCAAGATTGCATGGAGAGAGCGTGTGAGAGCGTGGAGGCTTCATAGGCAAGATTCATTTGGAGAGACGATGTGGAAACAGAAATGACGGCACTTGGTTTGGTGGAGGAAGACGAGGCTGGCAGTAAATTCTGAAGACATCACATTAAACCGGCTGACAACTATAGTTCGTCCACGGTAACTTGGCTGAGACTTTCATCCTTTTGTAGCTTATTCCTCATAACTCAGTGGCAGAATATGACATCGGTGCTAGAGAGGGACGACTACATGTAAGAAGCTGCCTGATTACACAAATGCCACTGAAATCCCTTCCTATCCTCAGAAAGGGAGATGTGGATTGTAAATTAAGGGCAGTTCCAGCTTGCAGTTCATAGGGTTCAGTGAGTCTACAGCCACAAAGGTAACAACAGGATACGGCAATATTACAGATTTACAACTTCTCCATAGTACTATTTATGACTAGCACCATATTCTGGTGTTAAAAAGCTTGTTAAACAATCAAGGTGATGACAGGACAATTTTAGGCTAGGTTAAAGTGGACAGATTATAGTAATGGGGGAGAGGCATAGAAAATGCTTATTAAGGTTCAGTCATCTAGCTTAAACCAACGCTTCGAGGGCCTTTACATTCTGGTACAGTACCATATTAATAATGTAGTGAGACGGTGCGGTTCCTTGACATCATGGTAACAACAGACTTACAAAATATGTTGCTAAGTATGTTTAATAACGAGGATGTACAGTTTTGTTCAGGAGAAACGATACATGTCTACTCATTTAGTTTACTATGGTATCCATTGGTGGTAAGATTTGGAACTAATTCCCTCACTTATCTGGCGCACTGATGACCAGTGCACCAGGCAGTAAGTGAAAAGGTTCCACATTTCACCAATAGTAGACTCTACTGTACTAGATAATATGAGCAGATGTGTACCGTTTCTCTTGAACGCAACTGTACACCTGCAGCCTGATTTGCTCTGGAGTAAGGGGCAGAAGTTCGGAAAAAAAAAAAATGCTGCCTTATTTTCATCCCTTAATGTGATTAGAAAGGTTACCCTCTGGTAACTAATCACTTCCACTCCAAGGTGTGTCTGGTATCTCACCTTCTAAACAAGCAGGCCATACTTTGTTATTAGCTTTGTCCGAATGGGCTAAGTTAGGGAAAAATCAAGCGAACTACTTTTAAAAATCGGACCTACAACGCTTGTCAAGACACTTCTATAATAATATGGTGTAAGAAATATGAAAAAATAAATTTCGCTATTGAACTAGAAATAACACATTCAATGATACTATTAAAAAACTGGCCACTGGAACGAAGAATAATTACTAATCATAACACTGGTAATAACACATCTTCATATGTAATCACCTGGCCATTATTTTTAATATGCACTGTCAATAATTAAAACAGGGTCGGGCTGTCTCACTCAGGACTGAGGTGATGACCGTGGTCGTGTTAACAGGGGTATTTTCTCGTGTAAGATTTAAGGTTGTTTTGGAGAAATTCATAATCCCTAACTGGTCAGTCTCCCAGTCTGGGATATATCTCGCAACCTTTCAAGCGAGAGTCCAGCACCACACGATCTGACCGCAAGACAACCGTCACCCCCGGTTGCACACATATACAAAATGAACGACAAAAGTTGTGTCATGAAATCTGGTTAAAACATCTGCTAAATGAATCAAGTTTTGGTGCGCTCTGCTTTGTGTCATACAGACGGTTGGCAGCACTGATGTGAATTGCCATTTGCTCCAGGTGACGAACCTGCGGATGCGAGCATATTTTTGGTAACTAAGCGAAATAAATCTACATACTGTCTTCCCGACTGCTACTTTTATGAGATATAAATGAAGCATCTCTCAATTGTTCTTTGTTTTACTGTCACATCGGCAACATTGCGATTCAATTAGCTAAATAAGTATCAGTAAATTAGTTCATCTTTAATAATTTAACTTTTAAATTAGCTATTAAATTTATAATAATGAGATGTGATTGTCAAATTCTGTCAGTGGTATCAAACAATATTGTCCAAAATATTCTACATGAGGACAGTTCTGTATATCTATCTATCTATCTATTGCCAGACGCCATAATCCCGTACGAGGTGGCCACATACAAATCGCCTCCACGTCGCCCTGTCCCCCGCCATTTCACTGCCCTGCTCCCAATTCACACCCCTCTCTCACATATACCTCTCCACTCCATCCCTCCATCTCATCCTCGGCCTCCCCCTCCCTCTCCCCCCGTCCACCTCACTCACACTCTCCCCGTCAGTCTCTCACCCTCCATCCTCTCCACATGGCCAAACCATCTTAGTGTGCTCCTCCTAACGCTTCCTATCACATACACATCCACACCACAAAGCTCCTTCACTTCCTCATTTGTCAGCCTGTCTCTCCATGTGACTCCACAGGCTCCTCTTAAATAACTCATTTCCACTGCTCTCACTCTTGACTTGTGTCCCTCCAACAACGTCCAAGCTTCACTTCCATACGTTAGAGTTGGTATCACAATACTGGCGTGTAGTAACTTTTTCACTTCTATGCTCACTTCCCTGCTTCTTATCACTGCTTTCAAGGAGCCAGCAACCTTTCTTCCTTGAAGTACCCTTTCATGCACTTCACCCTCCAAACTTCCATCCTTACTCATCACACAACCCAAGTACTTAAACGAACTCTTATTTTCCATTTCCTCACCATCCAACCTCACTACATTCAATGACTTCATCTCTCTCAAACACCATCACTTTACTCTTCCTTACATTCACCTTTACATTCCGTTTCTTACACACTCTCCCAAACTCATCCACCAAGCCTTGCGGCTCCCCTTCGTCTTCATTCAACAACACAGTATCATCTGCAAACAACAGTACAGGGAGCTTCCAAACACTGTCCTCTCTCACTGGGGCCACTCCAACATCCACTGCCCTACCATGTATCTCTTGTATTACCCCATCCATGTACAGATTGAACAACCATGGAGACATGACACATCCCTGTTTCAACCCAACCTTCAACGAGAAAAATTCACGCAGTTCACCATCCACACGCACTGCAGCCTTAGCACCATCATACATACTCTTCACAGCATTCAACAACTTTCCATCTACTCCATATATTCTTAATACTTTCCACAATCCTTGTCCATCCACCCTGTCATATGCTTTCTCCGAATCCATGAAGGCCGCATACAACTTCTTTCCCTTCTCTAGAAACTTTTCCACTAAAGATCTAAGAATGAATATCTGATCTACAGAACCTCTTCCCTTCCTAAAGCCTCCCTGTTCTTCTCCAATGAAATCCTCTGTTATTTCCCTAACTCAGTCAATAAGTATCCTACCTTACATTTTTCCTATTACACTATGAAGACAAATGCTCCTATGATTACCACACACGTCTTTTTCCCCTTTTCCTTTGTACAAGGGAATAATTATAACTGACTTCCAATCCTCCGGGACTTTACCTTCCTCCCAGGCCAATCTGCACATCTTCCACATCCATTCTACTACTATTTCTCCCCCATTCTTCAGCATTTCACCACACACTCCATCAATTCCTGGGGCTTTCCCCAATTTGACTTTCTTCATTGCTTACAAAACTTCTATTCTACTGATTTCTTCCTTTCTTCTCACCTCCCTTCTTCTCCCAGCCACTTATATTTGCATTACTTTCATTCTCTATGTTCAACAATTCCTTGAAGTGTTCTCTCCATCTGCTCACTTTTTCTCCCTTCTCTACTAGTAATCTACCATTTTTATCTTTCACTCCCCTACTAACTTCACCGCCACCCTGTCTTACTCTCTTCACCTCTTTCCGGAACATTTTCTTACAGTTCCTCCACTTTACACTCAAATTCCTTTGAAATTCCTCATCCACTCTCTTACTAATCTTTTCACCTCTCTCTTCCCCTCTACATATAACTCTCTCTTCCGCCTCTCAACTTCTTCCACGCCCCTATTTCTCATCCATTCATTGTATGCTTTCTTCTTTTGTGCCACAGCCTGTCTCACCTCTTCATTCCACCATGCTGTTCCTTGCACCCCTTCCGTCTCCTCTTCACCCCCCACACCATATCACATGCTGCACAGATTTCTTCTGTGAATATCTTGCACACACCTTCCACGTCCCCCATCTGCTCCAATTCATATTTACCCAATCGTTCCTCCACTTCTCTCTTATATTCTGCCTTTTTCTCATCCTCTTGTAACCATTCCACTCTCCTTGCAATTACTCCTTCCTCCCGTCCTTCCCTTCTTCTATTTCTCCATCTTACTTGGATCTTGATTCTGGCCACCACCAAGTAGTGGTCAGAAAGTCCACACCCCCAACCTCCATAAGCTCTTGCATCCATTACACATCTTCGCATCCTTTCATCCACACACACATAATCAATCATTGCCTTCCTTTCATTCAGTTCACCACCCACCCTTCTCATCACTCACCACGTATACCTGTGGATCATTTTGTGCCTGAAGAGGGTATTGGCTATCACCAACCCCCTCCCGGCACAAACGTCCACTAACGCACTGCCATTCTCATCTATCTCAGTAGGCACACCCCACTCATCAACTATTCCATCCACCTTCACATTCCCTACTTTACCATTCATATCACCAATCAAAAACACTCTCTCACTCCTTCCAAACTTTTCCATGCACACTTCTACATTTGTCCAGAACTCTTTTCTCACTCTGCTTTCACGATCTTGCGTTGGCATATACACGCACACAATCACCCACATTTGTATTCCAACTTTCAATCTTACCCACACAATCCTTGAGCCAACTGATCCATACTCTCTTATGTTCTTCTTCCATCTTTTACTCACAACAATACACACTTCTTCTTTTGCCCCCTCATTCTCACCTACTCCTGCACATTTCCCCCATCCATACTCCCATTCTCTCACACTCTTTCCTCTCCATTTAGTTTCAGTTACTCCACGTACATCCACTTTCTCACCCTCAAGCACTTGGACAATCTCTCTCTCTTTCACCTCATCATTCGCACCGCTTACACTCCACGTCGCAATCCGTACCATGTCCTTTGTCCGGTCCTTGGTCGTCATCTTTTGGTTAGTCCTTGTCCAAGGGTTCTTGTTCGTCTTTTTATTTAGCTGTTTTCCGGGGAGGGGCACTAACCCTCCGTCAACCCTTTTAGTCGCCTCATACGACAAGCAGGGATACTGGGGGAGTCTTCTTGAAAACCCCCTACCCCCAGGGGGTAGGCGAACTTACCTCACAGGCTGGAATTTGAATACAAAACCCAGAAGACCGAAGTCTACGCCACTTCTCATTGCGTAAGCACTGCTTGCAGGTGTTCCCTTCAGTTGCTGTGATTATTTCCCGGCCCTGCATTGGTGTGTAACACAATGATGACCGTTCTCAGATGTGTCTTCTCCCCGAAATCGCCTCATCCACCTTCCTACAGCTCTGCTTACACCGCATATTTACACTATTTGTTTAGTACTTGCTTCAGCACAACATTAAGTACACTAAAAAGAATCTACCGGTATCTGTTCAGGATTCAGTCCACCCACACAATGGCACATCATGTCACCATTCACCTCCCTAGTAGCTGGGTTCATGTTGCTTGCCCTCTCCATACCAAGGTATATACTAGGTCTGCTTGACGTTTTGTGGTAAGATGTAAGATGTAATGACTAGGCTTCATCGCCTAACCAAATATGGTTCGCATTAAATTTCATCTCTCGGACCCAGTAATTCAAGCGAATCGATGTTAAGGCTTCGGAATTTCCTAGGTTCATTTATAATAACACTCCATCAGCAGCAGATATGAAGCTTGAAGAAGTCAGGCAAGTCAAAGACGAATATAAAACTGTGGCAGAGCTCTCATCATGTTTCACGTGTTACACTTAGTGCGGGCCACAATTGCTCGAAACATGTGATTGACAACGTGAAATGAAGCACTGGCTTCAAATGCTCCAATATCTGAGTCTGGATGTTGGACAGACCCCTGAGCCTCGTTTCCTCTTGTCGATCACATATTTGAAGCATGTGTAGCCACATCCTTACTCTTTGGGCAAAACCGCAACACGACTTTCGTCTTTGCAGAATTATATAGCCACCGAAATAGTAAATGGGCGTTACGGGAGAATGCATGCGAGATGTCTTATTCAAGAGTCCCATGACGAAACATGGGTAGGATCCAAAAACAGAAAAAGAAAAAGAAAAGATCTGAAGTTATCAGCAGGGATACGTGTGATACGGATCATATGCGTTGGCTATTCACTCATCACCTGAGCCTTGAAATTCATTACAGCATCAAAAATGAAACAACACAGTACCATCTAAAGATCGCGTCATATTCCGTGAGACGAACCATTCCGCTGATGGTAACGTTTAACAAGCACAGCAAAATTGTGCTTACCTACTGGACACTTTGCGAGACATACAGGCTCACAGCAAATGCTATTACCACATGTAATCCTGAAAAGATTTCCGTGACAACAGCATAGTTAACCCTAAAACTGTTAACTGTAAAGCTTCCGTCCGTCCCCAGTTGCTAGGCAACGCTGTTCGACAGAACTCCCCCCCCCTCCCCCTCCTACTTCGACTGGAAGCGAGTCGTGCCTAGACCACCCACAACTCGCCGAGTGGGAAAAATACATGCAACTTTTACAAACGTCATTTAAATATTTTCAATTCGTTTGCTTCCTGAACGTCCATATCACACTCGCGCTCACATTTACGCACAATTTCATACCATCTTGGTACTTCACATCTCCTACCCTCACTTCAGCTGCGTACGTCGGTACATTCTCACCCAAATGTTCGTTAACTACGCCAGCCAGCTGTTGCTCACTGCCTGCTTCAGAGGTCTGAAACTATCCAAGTATACCACCCAGAACATGAAACCGATGCAAATGAATCTAAAGGCTCGAAGTCTCATCCCCAAGTGAATATATGAATCACCTGGCGCACCTGCTGTTTATGGAGGGGGATGGGGGAGGAGTCGGCGGGGAAAGGTAGAGGAGTTTGTGTGGTAGGTGAAAATGTCGTGACGTATTCACCCGGCCCTGATACCATTAACACTGTGACGTCGATATCCAGTATAAATTACTATGATGGCAAAATATGAAAAATAAGTTTGCTTGTATGAATAATATACAGTAACATGATATTTGTTGCAGCAATATTTGCATCATGTTCAGTAGTTGAATTCATACTGCAAATCTCACACCTATCAAATAATGGAGAGCAGTGTTATTACTATCTATCATGTCTCATAATGAATGAATACTGCAACATAACTATTTTGATCATAGGAAACGCCCCAGTACCGCGGGTGTCACTGGGAATATTTTCACATGGCTAAAACAAAATTATGTGTAATGGTTATTAACATAACCTGCATTTGTGGTTGAACCTTTAGATTCATTTGGATCGGTTACATGTTCTGGTGATTCTGAGACAGTTTCAAACATCTGAAGCAGGCAGCGCAGCAATAGCTGGCTGGCGGAGTTAACGAACTTTTGGGTGAGAGTGTCCCTGTTTCATATCATCTTCATAATCTGCGTGGCCAAACCTTAAACATGGGGTAGCTTCCTCGAAATATATATATATATATATATATATATATATATATATATATATATATATATATATATATATATATATATATATATATCGATCTATCTATCTATTGCCAGATGCCATAATTCCGAAAGGAGTGGCCATTTGACTCTGAGTTATTTGTTTTATAGGGAGGGGCACTAACCCTCCACCAACCCACTTGCTGACACTTAGGGAGCACATAGGGTTTGGTTATATGGTTACCACCCAGCGTTGTAAATGGTTTCTTGGCTTACAGGAAACCATTTGACTTGTCACTCGATGTAAAGCCACCAGTAAAGGAAAGAAAAGCAATAAGAAGTGACAGGAAAGATGGGAGAAATAGGAAGAGAGGAGGGTGGGCACAGAAAAAGAATGATACAGGCTAAGGAAGAAGTAGGTAGCACTACATCAAGTGAGTGGATGATGGTCGCCACCATCTATATTTCACACACACACACACACACACACACACACATATATATATATATATATATATATATATATATATATATATATATATATATATATATATATATATATATATATACCACTCTGCAATTACATAACTTGTCTGCAGTTAGGACCAAACACCTACTGTAAAAATTGAGTTTCTGCAACCCCAGACTCCATTAATATACAATGGGTTCATATTCCAAGCTGCAATGAAAGTTGTAGAGACGGGAGGAAAAAACTGTAGATCCAAGGTTCTTGGAAGCGTTTACTATACAGCGTTGAAGTCTCCTGTGTGTACTGTATCGGTGACGCCCTGGCACCAACACATCTCTACACATACAGTAACTGCAAAGTGTACAGCGTGCACTTACCCTGGACACGATGATGAACAATGCACAGCTTCTTGTAATCTTTTAATGGTTACTCCAAAGCTCTGATCCACTACAGACAACGCTAAACCAGGCTCTCAGCATGCAGAGAACGTTATACTTCCATAAGAATATCCGCCACAACCGCGTACTTTAGATTAGTATATCACTAACCCTAGCCTGGTAAATGACATACCGCAGAATAACACCGATCCATGAGCATGCCGGACGCTACAATATATACCTAACATAATTCTGCCAAAACACAATGTAGAATCAACTTACCTGGAAGATGTCTTATAAATTCAAGCTGCGTTACGACAACTCAAGCTGGAACTACACGTCCTCATGGACTACGGTACTACACGTTCTCCTGACACTGGCTTCAGTCAGGTTCACTCTTGCATTACATGCCCATACAGGCTAACTCTCAGCTGACACTCTGGTTATACTACACTTTCTCATGATACTGGGTTCACTCTGAGTTCACTAACCTAACAGCTGATGAGTGAGCGGTGCGTGAGGCAGCAGTGCAGCCTCTCACTTCCGAACCCCCTCACGTGTGGGCACCGACTGATTGAATCCACACAAGCTTTCCCATCGTCGCCATGACAACCGTGACGCCACTTCTTGCCAACCACCCTCTTCCTCCTCCCCGGCAAACTGAAAAAGAAGAAAAAAAAAAATGTTCATTACTCCTGTAGTTATACGTTATCTTAACACACTCACGTAACACAATGAGCGAAATAATGCTGTCGCAGTATTAATAGTCGCCGTGTTTCGTTGTGGAATACTGTGTGTGTGTGTGTGTGTGTGTGTGTGTGTGTGTGTGTGTGTGTGTGTGTGTGTGTGTGTGTGTGTGTGTTGGTGTTGTTGGTGGGGCAGCACCACTTTATCTGGGCCAGTATTTATTAAAGCGCTCACCTTCTCATGGTCGGGGCAACTCTAGTATTCCATTCCAGCTGACGCCAGTGGACTTTATTCAGGTGAACAGTGAATCCTAGAGAGTCTGAGTGTGTTAATACCGGCAAAATAACACTCATAGCAGGGATAACGCCAGACCATTTTATTCTGCAGAGAGTCCTGGGCCCTCTGAAAGAATAGATATTACTAGCATTAACTCTCTTATGCTTGGAATAATTACAGTATTCTATTTCAGGCAACAAAACACTATTCTATTCTGCTGAAAGTGAACACTAGGAGCCTGAGGGTTGAATAATTTGCAGGATATGCGTCTAACAATTTAATATGACAGAAATCGTTTGCTTTTCGCACTCTTTTACTGTTATATTGACTTATTTAGTCGTAATGTGCATGATGGCTGTGTGAGTGACGACAAGAGTACAGTACACACACGCGTTCTTATACACAAGTTAAAGAAAGTCTGTAAATAATGAGCCTGATGCTGATCATAATTATATACCAAACCTGAGAAGATATTGACGTTTAACTCTGGCCTTTTGACCACTTCCTAATACGATGCTGAGACTGATGCAAAAAAAATATTTAAAATGCAAACACAGCTGTTTTGCAAACTTGCGTGATGAACAATGGAAACCAGGTATATTTTACACATATTATCTATTAACATTTTTCTGTGTTACATCAAAATCCTGGGGACGACTGAGACAGGTATTTTTTGGCTATCACCAGAAAACTGAAAATAAAACTGGGAAGCAGCCAGATTCTAATGGTTTCAATGTAAATTACAATAAGGGGCCACAGTTCATTTTTTTGGTTGAAAATGAAATTATGGATCAATCTACATGAAACTTTACAGGATAATAGCTATGATACCTACTTAAACGTGTAAAAAGTTTCAGGACGATACATGAAAAAAAAATATTCCGTAAAATCTTAATATATTTAACCCAACTTTCACTGACTACTGCTCCTAAGTGAGTAAACATATAATCGTTTTAAAAATATCAGTGATTATATTAATCATTTACAAATAAATCTCAGAGATTAGTTTTGCTAAATATAGCTATTATCCAGTAAAATTTCATTTAAGTTGATGCATAATTTCATTTTCAACCAAGAAAATGAACTGTGTCCCCTTAATGAATTCACAATCCCATTCTACACACGAAGTACAAAGTAATAATATTTCATAATACATATGTGATGGGCCTGCTACATTATACTGACGGCAATTCCTTGTGGTTTGATGAAGAAGGTGGTAATACAGGAGGTTTTGTACAAGCCGTTCACGCGTTGTGATGGTAAGTTCTGGACTTTATCATTCTCCTCATGTCCTGATCCTCTCCCCCTTTGCATCTCTACCTTCTTTTCCTCATTCTCTCTCTCTCTCTCTCTCTCTCTCACAAACACACACGCACACACACACACACACACACACACACACACACACACACACACACACAGTTACTTTTCCCTTGTCCCTACTCACCCTGCATTACAATTAGGAACCTGAATGTAACTCCGATTGTTCTTAGAGAAAGCTAGGCTCTGGGATCAGTTGAATGAAGTACTAGGACGGATGCCCAGGAGTTACAAAGTGTGATGGGTGATCTGAATGAGAGAGCTGACACTGGTAATAAAATGGGTCGTTATATAGTACCATGGGAGAACGATAATGGAAGGCGACTGAAGAGCATGTGTCAGGAAAGGGGCGGCTGCATTTGTAACTCATACTTTAAGCATAAACATATTTATATATACACAAGGTACAGAGGGAACGGAGACAGTGCTGACAGGAACCTGATTGCTTACGTCTTGTTGAGAGAACAATGTTTGGGAATGTCGTGGATACGATTGCGATGAGAAGTTGCAGAGGTCAATCTGATCACATGAGTGTAAATGAATTGTTAGGCTGAGAGGAGCGATGTGGATAATGAGAGAGTGCAGCAGTCAGAAAGAAAAACTGAAGGTGAAGCTGAGAAACAAAGGTGTGGCAGTTGAATACCAAGTTAAAGTAACGGAGGAGTTGAAGGCAATGAATTGTGAACAATGGATCTGAGCCCGGATTTACCAACACCCCCTAGATATTGATATTCTCTACGGTTGTATTTTCTGACCGTTCTTAGGCCTTCGTGGGCTACGGATTATTGTGGGCTGAGGTTAACGTCACTGTGTCTTCACAGACCTCCGTAGCCAATCACAGTAGTGGTCGTTGAAGCGACCCAGAGGAAACGACCAATCACCATACACTTGGCGGGATGGGTGACTTGCTTACATATGGGGCAAAAGGACGTCCGTTATACTAAATGAAAGTGATAATGATGCCTTGATTCTCATTTGATGTATGACATTACGCCTATAATTTATCACTTATAAGGATACTGTAGTAGTTTGAATGTTGGTAACCTAAGCTGTGCCTAGATTTAATAAAGCATGGGATAGTGGGAGAGGCTGTGGCTGGCCCTTTAATCCCTGTCTGTCTCCAACCACCTAAACTTCTCTTCACTTGTCTCAGTTTACCAGCCATAGTTCACCACACGGGCTGTATTTTCTGTAGCAGAAATCTGGGTAAAACTTGAATTTAGTAACAAATTTATGCAGGAATTAAGTAGTTAAAGAGAATCTATGGAGTATTATCGGCATGGGTAATCTTCAAGGAGACATGGATCCACCTTTTTTTGCAGTCTTCACCAGCTTTTTCCTTTACCAAAGCCCTTCATGGGATTCTTTGTTTATTTTCTTTTTTTGGCGCCTGGTGGTTTAGTGGGTAATTACGGAGCTCCAATCGGTTTGAGCTGGTGAAGGTTTATATCCAAGGGATGGTTGGGGTTTATTGCTTATGTAATGCCACTCAGGGATGAGTAAGACTGGTCACTCTCACCTTAAATGTCAGGGCCAACTTGCCTAGTCCCGGGTTCCTACGTTCCTAATGGGGCAACGTAGGATTGGATGATGTTGATGATGATGAATTTTTTATTTCTTTTAAAAGTGGTGAAAAGCGTTTAAAACCGATTTTTGTTTACAATTCCCAACCGCGCCGAAGAGATAGACGCCATCTTCGAACGCAATTTTGCCACGAAATTACTCTTATCAGTGCTGATTTATCCAAACGTAACCTAAACTTTCGTAACTTAACCCAACCTAATTTAACTTAACGTAACCTAACCCACTTAATGCTGACCTAACCAAACTTATCCTAGCTTCACCTCACCTAACCTAATATGGTACCTATTATCACTGCGTTTTCCTGTTTATTATTGGACCCTCTTCATATTAAAAAACACACTTCTTTACACCTTTACAAAAATCACTGAATCACTTCAAATGTAGGTAAAATTTTTTGTTAATATTTAAGAGGTGGTCCAATATTTCCTTGAAAAAACTAATGCATGATCTACATAAATTTTTCGAATATATTAATTGGTTTTAACGCCACTAGACTAGGACCTCTTATTCAATATTGCCCAACTATTTGGCATCTCAGAAAGTGTTCATCATTCCATTCAAATAGATGCTGAGTATCTATAAACGCAAATTCACAGCACATGCGATCATCAAGGAAAGCAACCAAACTATTGCGTATCGTCTGCAAGTTTCACAGTATCTACATTCCTTCTTAAAAGCTCAAATGCGATTGATGGTTAAATATAACAATATTTTATGCAGGTACATTATTAAAAAATCACAATTTTAAATTAACGAAATATTACTCTCTTTTGAGTTACGAATGAATATATGCCGCCTCCGACCCTTCGTGGGCCACGATCGCCTTACCCAGCGAAAGTTTCCGTATCTGGTTGAAACACAGACGAATTATGTTTATATCTTCCCTACGGAAGTTTAGGAAATCCAGGTCCAGGGTAGCTTAAGGCATGAATATAGGTTAATATTTAGTTAGGAATGACAAACCTGTGTGTTGTGTCACGAGGTTAGCACGTCAGACGAGAGGTACAGCGTGGTGAAATAAAGAGGTTGGAAAAGCAGTGGAGGAAAAAGGGGATGGAGTGGCTAGAGTGGATGCAGAAAACTGACTTAAAGAAGAGAGTACACTGAGATTAAGAAGCATGCGAAGAAACTAGCAAAGAAGAAAAAGGAGGAGGTCAATGAGCATCTTAAAAGAAAAATTAACGCTAACTGCTCTAAAAATAAAAATGAGTTCTGGAAAGGGGTGCGGAAATGTAGAAGTGAGTAGAACGGAGTGTGAAAGTGTGAGGGATGAGAGTGAAAGAATACTAACTAGTAGAAGTGAAGTAAGGAGCAGATGGAGAGAGTATTTTGCAAGGCTGATGAACGGGAATGATGAGAGCAAAGCGGTTGTAAACATGATTGGTTTTGGTGTAGTGCAGAGAAGGAATGTAGTGCCAGGAAACGTAAAACAGGTATAAATGTACAGTAGAATGCTGTGGAGCGGTTGAAGAATGGGAATGGGGAGGGGGGTGACAATGTGTATGCAAAGACGATTAAGTATAGTGGAGGAAATAGAATGAAGTGTTTGAGATATGAGTGAAGCCGTACCAGAAGAATGGAAAATGGGTGATTATACCCCTGTATAAGAGTAAGGGTGAGTGAAGTGAGTGCAAACATTATCGTGGCATAAATCTCTTGAGTGTTGTCGGAGAGGTATATGGAGTAATCATGGAGAAAGTAAGATATATATTAGAATGTTTGGTTAGCGATAAACATGGTAGCTTTCAGAGTGGTAGAGGATGTGTGGACAAATATTTAAGGCTTGTGAGAATGAGGTGTAAATGGAATTTATGGATCTGGAAAAAGAATAAGACAAAGTAAACAGAGAAGGACTGTGGAAGGTTTTGGATATGTATGGTGTAGATCATAAGCTGCTGAGTGCCGTTACGAGATTTTACGAAGATAGTGAAGCTTGCATAAGGGTAGGTGGGCACCTACTGTGAGCGAATGGCTCAAGATCAGTACTGGCGTGATACAAGGTTCTGTCTTCATGGTTGTTCCATATGCAGTATATATATATATATATATATATATATATATATATATATATATATATATATATATATATATCCCATTGGGATGCGAGGCACCGTTCTGGGAGGGTCCTAAGCATACCGCCCTCCGCCTATCGGCTCATAGTCGCGAAGCTCATAGGCCCCTACCTGGGGGTTTCCTACTTTATTTAGGTTTGAAAATTCCCAGTTCTGTCCAGTACTGTGGACACTGGGCTCCAATGGGTTAAAGAAACTGATAGATTTGCCAGCCATTAACCCATTGGATCCCAGAGTTGCTGGGCGAGGCACCGTTCCGGAAGGGTCCCAAGCGTACCGCCCTCCGCCTATCGGCTCAGAGTCGCGAAGCTCATAGGTCCCCATCTGGGGGTTCCCTACTTTATTAAGGTTTGAAAATTCCCAGTTCTGTCCAATACTGTGGACACTGGGCTCCAATGGGATATAGATAGAGAGATAGACAGACAGACAGACAGATACACAGATAGATAGATAGTGATGGTGTTATGAAAGAGGTAAAAACACTGGTAATGGAGGGAGGGATGGCGCTGGAAATTAATAGTACAGGATGGACAGTCTCAAATCTGATGTATGCAGTATGATGCAGATAGCGGACATGAGCTTGGTAGACTAGTGCAGATTTTTGTAGATGTCTATGAGCGCCACACCCTGAAGGAAAACGTAGATAGGCTGTTGAAAGGCGAGTCTCACTGTGATGTTATGGCGACTGGAGACACTGCTAAGTACCTCGGTACACTGACAGAAAAGAGAGGTAAATGTGCAATAAAAGTGGAAAACAGAGTAGCGCAGGAAAGTTATGTGGCTGGTGCTATGAAGGCCTTGATAAGAAGCAAAGATCTGAATGTGGCGGCTGTGAGAGGACTGCATGAAGGAGTTTTAGTGCCTTCTCTAACATAGGAGTGTAACACTGTGATGTGGCATGAAAATGAAAAGTCAAGCGTAAGAGCAGTGGAGATGGGACTGTTGAGGAATGTGTGTGAACTGATAAGAAAGGATAGGATAAAGACTAATGTGACTCGTTAAAGATGCAGGGTAAGGATGTCTGTGGACACCTGAGATGAGCAGTGTGTGCTTAGAATTAGATGGAATGGGCACATGGAAAAAAATGACAGTGAACACTGGTGAAAAAGGTATGTCTGGGTGAATCTGAGGGTGGGGGGGAGGGAGACGTGGTGGGCCTAGAAGAAGGTGAACAGATATGGTATATGAGTGTGTGAGAAAGAGAGGTAAAGAAGCTAACGAGGCCAGAAAATTGACAAGCGATCGAGCTGGCTGGATGAATTTTGTGCGAAGTGTAGCTGACCAGGGTCTGGTATATACCTCTTTTTAAGCTGGCATTCGTCGGATTGACTTTGTCGGATAGGTGAGTATGAAGTTACGTGTGGAATGGTTCTTTTATATCAAGTGAAGCCAGAATTCTGGGAGTTTAAATGGTGAGTGAATGGGAGTGTGGCTCATTCAGTTGGGAAGACTGTGGTTAATATCCCATTCTATCTTTTCCTTTTTCCTGGCTCCCTGAAACCTACTTCAGTCCAACAATGAGTGGAAAAGGACGTCTGGATGATAGTGATGATAATGTGTGTCGTGTGCTAAAGGGAGATTGTCACCACTGTTGTTTATCTGCCGTAATGACGTTCATGAATCGATCGATACCAGTTTAAGCCGCCTTTTATCCTCATTTCCTCTGTTCCTTCTTACACAACCCGGACATCTTTTCCTCGTTATGTCTTCTCTTTCCTCATACCTCCGCCCCCCCCCCCTACATAGGTCGTATGCCATCATCATTACTATTTCCTTGTTCACTTCCTCTTTTCATATTCTGTTGTCTTGACTACTTATTTTACGTTGACTTCATTCTTCTACCTTAAATTCCTTACCTGCTGTCACACCTCTCCCCGTCCCTCCTCAACACCTCTACTCTTTTCTTATTATGGTCTCCACCATGTGGCGGAAACCATACAGTATTTGCTCAGTTTTTTTCTTCTCTCTGTCTTCCAAACACTTGCCAACATGGGTGCCACTACTTTATTTCTTCACCAATGCACTTCAAACTTCATAAACTGTTCTATAGGAAAACACAGGAATATATATATATTTTTAATGCCTTTTAAGGAGTTTCATCTATCTATTCTATCTATTGCCAGACGCCTCAATCCCGTTTGGGGTGGCCACAAACAAATCGCCTCCAAGTCGCCCTGTCCCCCGCCATCTCACTGCCCTGCTCCCAACTCACACTCCCCTCTCTCATATACCTCTCCACCCCATCCCTCCATCTCATCCTCGGCCTCCCCCTCCCTCTTCCCCCCTCCACCTCACTCACATACACTCTCTTCGTCAGTCTTTCACCCTCCATCCTCTCCACATGGCCAAACCACCTCAGTGTGTTCCTCATAACGCTTCCTATCACATCCACATCTACACCACAACGCTCCTCTATATTCTCATTCGTCACCCTGTCTCTCCATGTGACTCCACAGGCTCCTCTTAAATACGAGTAACTCATTTCCATTGCTCTCACTCTTGACTTGTGTCCTGCCAACAACGTCCAAGCTTCACTTCCGTACGTTAGAGCTGGTATCACAATATTGTCATGTAGTAACTTTTTCACTTCCATGCTCACTTCCCTGTTTCTTATCACTGCTTTCAAAGAAGCAGCAACCTTTCTTCCCTGCTGTACCCTGTCACGCACTTCACCCTCCAAACCTCCATCCTTACTCATCACACTACCCAAGTACTTAAACGTACTCACATTTTCCAATTCCTCACCATCCAACCTCGCTGTACATTCACTGACTTCACCTCTCTTCATGGTATTCATAATATACCTGAAATGGAGCAACACAAAACTGTACAGTTGATCCGATTCTGAGAAATATGAGAGTCTGAGATATACTTCATGTTCATTTATCCTGTGTGTGTGTGTGTGTGTGTGTGTGTGTGTGTGTGTGTGTGTGTGTGTGTGTGTGTGTGTGTGTGTGTGTGTGTGTGTGTGTGTGTCCGTCCTTCATTATATTACATTTCACATTCTGTATCATTTCTTTCCTCCATTCCTCTTCCCCGCCTCCTCAGCTTTCCACTCCTCCTCTCTCCTTTTCTCTGTACACAACATTATCATACAACTACACTCCCCAGCAAGACACACACATACACACACACACACACACACACACACAACTTCCACTCAATTTTCGAGCGGTGTGGCAGCCTTGTTTGTTTATAATCGACAAGACAGATCTCTTTGCTGGATACAAATTACTGAACAAAATTTCTGGCTGTAAAGAAATATGCTCTGAAACCTGAAGAACTGGAAGGCAGTGTACACTCTCACCAAAAAGTTCTCGAACCCTGCAAGCACTATGCAATCCAGTAAAATGGACGAAGAATCTGAACTGGGTCACTTGCAGTCAGGCATATTAGACGTTCCAAAATGATAAGCCCCATTCTGTTCATTCTCACATCCATCGCGCCAAGGAGTTCGAGAACTTTTTGACGTCCAAACGCAAGGGATCTCTAAAACTACTGTGGACGTAACGAGAAAGAATAAGTCGTAAAGCACCAGTATATCAACATCACTATCAGAGTCATAAAGTAATAGGTGTATAATAGAAACTAATATGACCTGAACATGAAAGAATGATTACCGTCGTTCAGAACTGCCGAGAAAAATGAAATAAGAGTAATATTCCATCCACCAGACCTTGTTCCAAGATTCGTCCAAACCAGTTGAACATAATAACATGAACACTGGTAGCGATCATTTTTTTTTTCTTATCTTGTCATATGTTATCGAGCAACATACAAAATGCTATACACGCCCACAGAAACTCGTAAACACGGACACACATACACGCACGTGTGCGTGTGTGCAAATGACACATAAATATGGCAGTAAAATGTAAAACAGACACATACCGAACAGCCTGAGAGAAAGAACACGGGCACGAAGTGAGGAACAAGGTACTGAGAGAGAGAGAGAGAGAGAGAGAGAGAGAGAGAGAGAGAGAGAGAGAGAGAAAGTAAGTTGAGCACAACGAAAGGAGAATCAGCAGGGGAAAAAAAAAAAAACTTAGAAAAGTGAATGATAATGATTATGATGATGATATCAGAAATGCTGATAAAAATAGCTGCGGGTAACTGTCAAGGAAGTAAAACTTTGAAACAGAAAAGTCAAGTGGAAAAAATGATTGGCAAAGACAGAAAGAGAAAATAGGGATATAATGAATGAGCGACGAAGGTTTGAGATGAAGGACGGGATCCTGGATAACAGAAAGGTAAAAAGGGAAGAGAGATACGAGAGATATAAAAAGAAGGAAAGCGTGAAATGTCACAGTATAGAAATGGCATTAAAGAAAAAGGAGGAGGAGGAGGAGGAGGATTACATAGGAAAGCAAACAGCAACAGACCTTAAGGTCCTTTCGAGGCTGCTTGTTACAGAGAGAACTATGACTACAAGATCTAACTCTACATGCTGAAGGATAAGGATAGTAAAGCAAGAAGGCTCCCCCCACCACCAAACCCTCCAGGAAAAAGTGAGAAAAACCACCATGCAGCATGGAAAAACTGACATGAAAATTTCATAGGAAAAACTGGAAAGGAAAAGTCACATTCTATAATACTTTGTCTATAAGCTACCCGATTGAGTAACCTGAAAGAGAAAGTAATCAAATAAACTAATAGTTACGGCATGACATTATAAACCGGTACACTGAGTTTATGGGAAGTCTGTGGACATAACGTGGAAACTACACAATGCATTGTGTGGATGTTTAGGGGTGGTGCGTCAGCCTTGCCTGGCGCTTTTTAGGAAAGCAGCAGTCAATCAGGCCCTAGCTCCGTTCGCTCCACTGAGACAAGGAACTCTCCAATGTGGGACAAGTACACAAGTTTCATCCTGAAGCAGTGACCCCTGGTACATTAAAAAAATCCCCATGGTGGTAACTTGACTAACAGGGACCCTCAGTGATCCACAGTCCATCACAGGTCGAAAGTGAGAGTAGTGACCATTAACTCAGGGTTATCTGTGCAGATCCTAATCTGGCCTTATATTGCTTTCTTTACATTGGGGAGATTGAAAAATATATTCGACGAGTGTCTTTGATAAAAGGGGGCTGCACAGTGCACAATGTGAATGTGCAATGCACAGAGTGGATGTTTAGGGGTGGTGCGGCAGCCTTGCGTGGCGTTTTTTAGGTAGGCAGCAGTCAATCAGGCCCTAGTTCCGTTCACTCCACTGAGACAAAGAACTCTCCTATGTGGGACAAGTACACAAGTTTCATCCTCAAGCAGTGACCCCTGGCACATTAAAAAAATCCATATGGTGGTCACTTGCCCAACAGGGACCCTCAGTGATCCACAGCCCATCACAGGTCTTAAGTAAGAGTAGTGACCGTTAACTCAGGGCTATCTGTGCAGATCCTAATCTGTGCTTACTGCATGTTACCTCATTTGCACTGAGTAACCTGAAAAATGTATAATGGTCTGACGTGACGCTATGTTAAGTTTACGGGGTGTCCTGTAGACACGAGGGGACTGCACAGTGTGGATGTTTAGGGGTGGTGCGGCAGCCGTGCCTGGCACTTTTAAGGTAGGCAGCAGTCAATCAGGCCCTAGCTCCGTTCACTCCACTGAGACAAGGAACTCTCCCATGTGGGACAAGTACACAAGTTTCATCCTGAAGCAGTGACCCCTTGTACATTAAAAAAATCCCGATGGTGGTCACTTGACTAACAGAGACCCTCAGTGATCCACAACCCATAAAGTGAGAGTAGTGACCATTAACTCAGGGCTATCTGTGCAGATCCTAATCTGTGCTTATATTACTTTATTTGCACTGAATAAATTGAAAAATGTATAATGACGTGACGCAACACCATGTACGGGTATGTTGTTTACAGGGTGTCTTGTAGACAAAAGGGGAATGAACTTACACGCAGCTATAAAAGCAAGTTATTCGGACAGAAAAAGAGTCAGCTGAGGATTCTCGTGCAAATACTTGTCTATTTTGTTTTTGAATGTCTCAACTGAGATACTGTTCACGGTATCTGAGGGTAATCTGTTCCAGATATTTACAACTCTGTTAAAGAAGAAGTATTTTGCTTCATGAAATTGGAAATGCTTTCCCATAATTTTGCAGCTACTACTTCTGGTTTGACTCGACCGGTCTATATCGAAATATTTATTCATGTCTAAGTTGTCATATCCCTTCATGATTTTGAAAATGGTGTCTCATCACCAAGCCTTGGAGTCCCCAGGGGGGGGGACCATAAATGCCCCCACCATCTGCCCCTCTCCTGAGGTGCCTGGAACCACTGTCTGACTCTCTTCTTCTTCATTTCTGCAACATTCGCGGCCTTTCCTCTAACTTTCACTCTGTTGAGCACCACCTCTCCTCCTCTAAACCTGACCTTCTTTTTCTAACGGAGACTCAGCTGTCTGAGGCAACTGACAGCAAACCCTTTTCTGTATCCTCCTACTTTCTCTATACTCATTTCAAAGCCAAAGGTGGCTGTTGTGTATATATACGCAACGACTTATCTTGCTTTCGTGTTCATGAACTCGATTCTTCTGAATTCTCTACACTCTGGCTTCGGCTTTCCTGTCATTCTCTGACTAAATATATCTGTGCTGTTAACTTATCCCCTAATTCTACTGACTATCAAAAATTCTTCAACTATAGTAGCCGCAGCGAGAAATGAAAGCTGTGGTGGGGCAGGCGGGATGACCTGGGATTCCCCCACTGTTGCCATATCCACATGTCACCGACCATAGAGGTAGGATGTCACCGACCATCGGCCACCGCTGCAGCCCCGCTCCATGATCCTTACCCTGTGTCTCTGGCTTTCTCTTTCTCTCTCGGTTTCTATATAAACTGGTGTATTTCCGAAACTAATTATGAAATTATTATGACTTTTGTTCCACACCACCACTGAGGTAAAAATCAAGGAGAGTTTTCTGTATAAAGGTTTCCCCCCCTCCTAAATGTGGCATATGAGAGGGAGAGTGCGGCCTTGCCGATACCTCCGCCTGACCTATAATTATACACTCGCCAGAACTGACCTGCCCTCAGACAAGGGGGGGGGAAACCTTTATACAGAAAACTCTCCTTGATTTTTACCTCAGTGGTGGTGTGGAACAAAAGTCATAATAATTTCATAATTAGTTTCGGAAATACACCAGTTTATATAGAAACCGAGAGAGAATGAGAAAGCCAGAGACACAGGGTAAGGATCATGGAGCGGGGCTGCAGCGGTGGCCGATGGTCGGTGACATCCTACCTCTATGGTCAGTGACATGTGGATATGGCAACAGTGGGGGAATCCCAGGTCATCCCGCCTGCCCCACCACAGCGTTCATTTCTTGCTGCGGCTACTATAACTTACTTCTACGATGGAACACATTCCATCCATTTCTCTTTTCTCTGAAATCTCCATTCTAGGAGATTTCAATGTTCACCACCACCTTTGGCTCTCCTCTCCTTTCACGGATCCACCTGTGAACAAGCCTACATCTTTTCTATCTTTAATGACCTAGAGCAGCTTGTACAACACCCTATCCGTATCCCTGACCGCCTTGGAGAGAGCTCCAACATACTTGACCTCTTCCTCACAACTAATCCTTCTGCTTACTCTGTTAATCTTTTCTCTCTGTTGGGCTCCTCCGATCACAACATTATTACCTTAACCTGTCCTATCACTCCGGTACGGCCTGTGGACCCTCCAGGGAAACGTCGTCTGTGGCATTTTGTAGCAACGGACTGGAAGGCCCTCAGGCAGTACTTCTTTGATTTTCCCTGGAATGATTATTGCTTCCATGGCCGGGAGCCATCTGAGTGTGCCTTGCACATTATGGAGGTTATTCTCTCGGGCATGGAAGCATACATTCCTTTCTAATATCCTTTGACTAACGCAAGAAAGCCTTGGTTTAATCACGCTTGTTCTGATGCTGTCCGCAACAAGGAGAGGGCCTACAAAAGGTACCGGAGCCAACCCACCACTGAATCACATCATCTTTACGTTTCTACCCGGAATCGTGCTAAGTCTGTTCTTCGCTCTACTAAAAATAATTTCATCCATACTATATGCTCTCAACTCTCCAACTCGAATCTTCCTGCTCCTTCTGGCACCTTGCCAAAAATCTTTCTAACAACTTTACCTCATCATCCTTCCCTCCTCTTTTCTACTCTGATGGTTCTGTAGCTATTTCTTCTACTGATAAAGCAGATCTCTTTGCACAGACTTTCTCCTCCAATTCCACCTTAGACGATTCCGGTGCTGTTCCTCCATCACTTCCCCCCTCTGACTTCCTCATGGCTGACATTAAAATTTCTTCAGTTGATGTATTTTCTGCCATCACTGGCCTCAGTACTAACAAGGCATATGGGCCTGATGGGGTCCCTCCTGTTGTTCTCAAGAACTGTGCTTCTGTGCTTACACCCTGCCTAGGCAAACTCTTTCGCCTTTGTCTGTCAACTTGTACCTTTCCTTCTTGCTGGAAGTTTGCCTTCATTCAGCCAGTCCCAAAGAAGGGTGACCACTCCCAACCCTCCAACTATCGTCCAATTGCTTTAACGTCCTGTATTTCAAAAGTTTTCGAGTCAATTCTCAATAGAAAAATTTTAAGGCATCTTTCCTATCACAACCTTCTTTCCGATCGTCAGTACGGGTTCCGTCAGGGATTCTCCACTGGCGATCTTCTCACCTACCTTTCAGACTCCTGGTCATCCTCCTTTCGGGACTTTGGCGAAAGCTTTGCCATTGCACTTGACATCTCAAAAGCTTTCGATCGAGTCTGGCATAAATCTTTAATTTCCAAACTGCCCTCCTACGGTTTCTATCCTTCTATCTGTGCCTTCATCGCTAGCTTCCTTTCTGGTCGTTCAATAGCCGCTGTTGTAGACGGCCATCGTTCTTCTACATCTATCAACAGTGGTGTTCCTCAGGGCTCTGTCCTATCACCAACTCTCTTCCTTTTATTCATCAATGATCTTCTAAGCTGTACATCTAACCCTATCCACTCATACGCTGATGACTCCACCCTCCACCTTTCCATTCGGTTCCCGCAACGCCCATCTCAACAGTTACTTCAACAAACAAGGGATGAGGCTATGGCATACCTAATGTCTGACTTGGCTCGTATCTCTGACTGGGGTAAAAATAAAATGGTTGTTTTTAATGCATCTAAGACTCAGTTCTTACACCTATCAACCCGACAAAATCTTCCACAGGTATACCCACTAATGTTTAATAATATTCAGCTTAATCCTGCATCATCCTTGAACATGCTTGGGGTTTCATTTACTCCGGACTTATCTTGGAAAGATCATATTACATCTCTTGTAAAATCTGCTTCCAAGAGATTGGGTGTGCTAAGCCGACTCCGCTCTTTCTTTACCCCTGCACAATTGTTGAGTCTATACAGGTGTTTTATCCGCCCGTGTGTGGAGTACAACTTTCATGTGTGGGGAGGCTCCCCACATACAGCTCCTCTCAATAGGGTGGAGTCAAAGGCTTTTCGTCTCATTAACTCTCCTCCCCTTACTGACTCCCTTCAACCTCTGTCTCTTCGCCGCACTGTTGCATCTTTATCTCTTTTCTATCGCTACTTTAATGGTCACTGCTCCTCTGAACTGTCTGCTTGCATTCCTCCACCTCTACGACGGGCGCGTAGCACCCGTCTGGCAGCAAACTCTCATCCCTTTTCTGTCCAACTCTCTAATGCAAGAGTTAACCATTACTCCCAGTCTTTCATTTATGCAACAGGTCAGCTCTGGAACTGTCTCCCTCTGTCTGTATTTCCTGTTGCCTATGATCTCCAGTCTTTCAAACGCAGTGTGTCCAGGCATCTCAAAATGATCGGATCTTGAATTTGGCTCTCTGTTGTATTTTGTTTTTCTCTTGGAGGGAACTGGTACTGCGGGCTCATGGCCTTTGGTTCCTTCTTCCTCGCATAAAAAAAAAAAAAAATGCGCTTCGTTAGGCTAAATAATTTAAGTTCTTCAAGGCGTTCCTCATATGGTTTGTTTCTAAGTCGTGGTATAATTTTTGTGATTCTTCGCCGAATTTTCTCTAATTTTTCAATGTCCTTTCTGTAGTACGGGGACCAGAACTGCACACAATACTCAAGATGGGGGCGCACTAGTGAGTTATACAAGGCAAGTATGACTTTTTCCGATTTAAACTCGAAAGTTCTTCCAATAAAACTCACCAGCTTGTTTGCAATTTTTAACGCCTAGGTGCACTGCTTACTTGGTTTTAGGTCATTTGATATTATCACACTAAGATCGTTTTCATTGTATATACCTGATAACTGGATATTGTTCATTTTGTAGTTCGCATGGACGTTGTTACTTCCAATATGATGTACTTTACATTTTTCTGCGTTGAATTTCATTTGCCATTTTTCTGTCCAGCTTGCTAAAGTATTAAGGTCATTCTGTAACTCCTGCCACTGTAATTTTGATGTTACTTTACTGGTTATTTTAGTATCATCTGCAAATTTGGATACTTTACAATTTAGACCCTCATCAATATGATTTATAGAGATAATAAAAAGTATCGGTCCAAGTACTGAGCCTTGGGGAACGCCGCTGATAACATTACGCCATTTGGATTCCTTTCCGTTTATCACAACTCGCTGTTTTCGGTCTGAAAGCCAGTCTTCTAACCATTTCTGCGTATTTCCTTTTATTCCATGTGCTTCTATTTTGCTCATGAGACGCTTGTGAGGGACAGTGTCAAATGCTTTCTGAAAGTCGAGGTAAATTATATCTATAGTACTGCTCTTGAGTCATCGTATGATTTGTAAACATCACGGAAGAAGTCCAGTAAGTTAGTTAAGCATGAACGACGATGTCTGAATCCATGCTGCGAGTCTTTAATTATATTATTTTCTTCTAGATAATTTACTATTTTATCTCTTATGATTTTTTCCATCAACTTGCACACTATTGATGTTAAGCTGATTGGTCTGTAATTTCCTGGGTGCGACTCATTTCCTTTTTTGAAAATAGGTGTTACATTTGCTAGTTTCCATTCGCATGGAACTTTCCCAGTACTTGACGATTTATTGAATAAGACAGAGAGTGGCAGCAATAACTCATTTTTTGCTTCTCTGAGAATTCTCGGTGATATTTTATCGGGGCCAGGGTTTTGTTTATGTTCGTACTATTTATGGCTGAAAGGATATCGTTATTTTGGATAGCACAGTTACTAAGGTCTGTGCTGTTTGCTTGGTTTGTGGGTAGCAGTAGGTTTCTGTTGGAGCTTTCAACAGTAAAAACAGACGCAAAGTAATCGTTAAGAATGTTTGCCATTTCGACTTCATTTTCTGTGTGTTTGCCATTGTTCGTTTCTAGAGGACCTATGGATGTAGTCATAACCTTTTTCTTTCTAGTGTAACTGTAAAATTCTTTAGGATTAGATTTGCAAGTATTAGCAATGTGAACCTCCAGTGCTCTTTTGCTTTGTTTAATAAGTCTTTCCGGAGGAGGAGGAGGAGGAGGAGGAGGAGGAGGAGGAAACAAGGTGGGACAGGAAGAACAAGAAAAATTTAACAAAGGACGGAAGACTGTGATGAGGGTAAGATTAAGTGTGGAAAGAAGGCGAAAGAGGAAGCACAGGAATAAATAAGTAACTGGAGGAGAGACCAGGAGTGCAGGTGAGTAGACGGAGAGAGAAGTGTGAAGGTGTAAAGAAAGTGGAAGCGGAAAACAGGATAAAAAAAAGGTAAAATGGAGGGGGAATAAACACGCAGAATGGGGTGTAGATGAGGGAGGAATGAAGCACGTAAAGAATGTGAAGGTGAAGAAGGAAGAGTTAAAAGCGTGGGAGAAAAAGTGTGTGGTTAATGCGGGAGAGGAAACGCAAGGTAAGGAAAGTCGAGGAGAGAGAGGGAGAGGCAGGTGGGAGAGAGCTAAAAGAGGTGTGAGGAGAGAGAAAGGGGAAAGTAGGGAAGGGGAGGAAGAGAAAAGAAAGGTAAATATGAAGACAGGAGAAGAGGAATAGAGAGAGAAGTGAGAGAGAATACAGAGGTAAAGGTGAAGGGAGAGGAAACTGAGGAGGATGGAAGGACAAGGAGAGAGAGAGAGAGAGAGAGAGAGAGAGCGCAACATCTTCCTGCCCGTTACCTCCACGGGACGACCTTGACGATCATCTTCACTCTCCTTTTTTACAAACACCCCATCTTCCTTCGCTCATCCCATTTTCTTTATTCTCTCTCTCTCTCTCTCTCTCTCATTTTATTATTATTATTATTATTATTATCATTATTTATTCCAACCTCGTCTTCACCATTTATATCTTTTATCACACTTTCCTGTTATCGCTTTTCTTTCTATTTGTCTTGCAGTAACTCTTCGCACCCACGCTTCCGTTGCACGTTTTTCTTCACATGTTTTCTTTCGCTCACACACCCGCAACCCCAACTCGTGTAGAGGTTATCAGTAATCTCAACTAACTTCGCCTCTCTGCCTTTCTCTTCATTTCAGTCTTTACAAGCCGCCATAAATTTCGCTGTTTTTTTCCTTTATAGATCCGTAAAGCTCCAGCCTGCAAGGAGCGCCACGGCAGTTTCGCAAAGGCCCACATTCTCCGCGGCTTGGCTGACTTCGCAACACCTGTTTCTCGGTGATTTATTTTGCATAATACACTTTAATATCCTCTTGTATGTAAATAATGTAAACACTGTCTATATTAAAAACGATATGAATAGCACAGAATAGGAAAAAAACAAAAGTATATGTATAGCACTGAATAGAATAACAAAACAATTTCCAAGATAAACTGCCAATGACGAGGAGTTTGATTTCTTTTTTATACTAAGGAGTGCACAGGTCAAAGTATGGCCTAAAAGTGTGACCTGTGATGTGCAACGCTGCATTACCGCACTGTGAGAGAGTTTCCGTGCTGAGGTGTTGTTCGCGCCAGTTACTTCCTGGTGAGATGCCGACACACATTCTTGCTCTCCTTCATTTCATAACGCATCTCATTTTTTCTTTCTTCTTGTCTGTCTTTTCTCTTTTCACCTGATATCCATTATCATGTTACTGATAAAAACTGTGCCTATATTACAGGGAAATAATTAACATACAAAACAACAGTACGGTGTAATATGCAAAATAAATCGCTAGGGGAGATGCACTACGAAATCTTCTATGCTAACGAGAATATGACCTGCATGCAACGCGATGGTGCTGTTGTGATGTGAAAGTGAGGCTGACATAGTGGTGAAGAACGGGGAGAATGTAAAGGAACATCACTGTGGTAAATGAGCTGGAATGAGGGGACTGGGTGTGAATGGGAAGTATTGGCAGGTCTTTGTATGGAAGGGTGAGAAGTTTGGCCATGGACTCAGGAACTGCACTTTAACAGTCGGTGTGATGATACCCGTCACTCATCCTCCCCTCCCTTCCTCCTTCCCTCTCTCTCTCTCTCTCTCTCTCTCTCTCTCTCTTCTGTTAAACCCACGTACCCTGACTATAAACGTTTTTTTTTTTTTTTCCCATAAAGTTATGAACTGATAACACATTAGCTTACTTTACGTAAACCATACTAAGTATGACTGCTTAATTTACAGGGATTAACCGCATGGCTTTATAACATAAAACTGATTCAGCCATCAACCATATTCAAGTTCAATTTCAAGAAGACAAACATACATTCATAGGCAAGTACTGATGAGACTTAGCTAGCATGGTATCATACAACGAAAAATGTGATTTGATTATCGTGGTATTCATTAAAGACTTGATACTGGCAGGTCATGGAGGAAAATTGGGATCGGAGTAATAAGAAAAATGTTCTAAACGAACGATCTGAAACGAGAGAAAAAGAGGAATGCGGATAAACGATGAAAAACAACATTATAGGTAAACATACAGTACATAACTATGAATGGAATGGAAAGACAAAAGGTGAATACGAGTAGTGTTGATAGACGTTGCCGAAGTATTAATTAGAGAGAGATAATGTATATGTATCTTAGATTAATCGTCTGCCACCAGTGTAGATAGGATAAAGTAAGGAGGTATTTAGATAATCAGGCTGACAGATGAAAACCAGTGCCGATAAGTCGTGAGGCGTTGGAAAGCTTGTTGAGCGGTAGGTGCCGCTGTCTATCTTGTAATATTGGTGAGGTGAGTTATAGGCACTCTTGGGTTACGGAGGTTATTGTACACAGTTATAACGAAATGTGATGGACAGCGTAACGTAGCGTGACGGCAAACCTCCTAGCTACCCTATCTCCTAGCCTGTGTTCGATCATTCACTCGGGCCCTTGGACTATGCCCTCCGAATTCTGAGAATATATACGGCTTGTTGGGGCTGTGTGTAATGTCCAGTGGTTTTCCATGGGTAGCTTCCATGACGTCAGATAACTTGTTCAAGTTGGTTAAACTGCTCGTCTCATGAAATTCTTGTATCGTCTCAGCAACGAGTTTTGTTCACATACATCAGGCGGAGTGACATTCCTAGAAGCTATATATATATATCTCTATCAGACACTACATACTGCGCTTGTGTTACACGTTGTGGTATGACATATCAGTGCCTATATATTAATGCCTATAACTAATACATATTGTGCCATAACAAGTTAATGCCTACAATGACATTATATGTGCGCCATGCTGAGTTAAACAAAGGAAGGTCAGACATGTGGTATAGTTCATCGAGACAATGTAGTTGTATTTGGTGGTGTATTTGGGCAGCGTTTGAGTGAAAGGCAGACAAGGACTGGGTGGATGTGGGAGATAAGGAGACAAGTTTCAGGATGGATGGATGTGTGTGTGTGTGTGTGTGTGTGTGTGTGTGTGTGTGTGTGTGTGTGTGTGTGTGTGTGTGTGTGTGTGTGTGTGTGTGTGTGTGTGTTTACATCTTGTGGGAGTGGAAAAAGTAGTGAGTGCTGGAGGAACATGGGAGTGGCACCCCATGAAAGGCGGAAGATAAAAGGGTGCACAGTTGTGTGAAGATGGAACAAGACGGAGTGAAGGTGGATGTGGAAGTACTCGTTGTGATGGGAAAGTGAATATGTGTAGGTATATAAGTTTGAGCGAGGCTGAGAAAAAGATAGAGTGCACTGTGGTAGATTGTACAGAATGCGGGAAATACTGTTATTTTAAGTGGAACGGTCCAAACGATATCCACTGAAGGACCTAACCTGCTCTTTGGAGGATGAGTAGTGGCCAGAATTACCTCTTTCACATTCTGATAGAAGTACAAATGGGAAGGCGTGTCTGCAATGAGAGTTATGTATCTGTTAGTGGAAGTTTTGCGGTAGTTATGTAGTGAATGTTGTGTACTATGCATACAGCACCAGTATGAACCATCAGGGTGGGAACATAAGCAAGTATATGGAAGGACATACTACCAGAGCCTACTTTAACTGTCCGTTACGTCTTGGGTTTCGAACCTTTGATATAGGATTGGGAAGGACAGTGGACGTCACATGAAATATGTATATGGAGTGATGTCCGGAGAAGGGACGGAAATTAGGTGTGGGTGTGGGTGTGGGGGGGAAGTGTGGATGTGGTAATGGGAGGAAATGTGGGTGTGGTAATGAAAGTGTGTATGTGGAAGAAAGTGTGGGTATGGGTGTGGGTGAGGAAGGAAGTGTAAGTGTGGGAGGAAGTCTGGGTGTGGGTATGGGAAGGAGTGTGGGTGTGGATATGGGAAGGAGTGTGGGTGTGGATATGGGAGGGAGTGTGGACGTGGGTGAAAGGAAGTATGGGTATGGGAGGAAGTGTGGGTGTGAGTGTGGGAGGAAGTTTGGGTGTGGGTGTTGAAAGAAGTGTAGGTAATGTGGGAGGAAGGGTAGGTATGGATGTGGGAGGAAATGTGGGTATGGGCGTGGGAGGAAGTGTGGGTATAAGGTTGGGTGTGGGTGGAAGTTTGGGTATGGGTTTTGGTATGGGAAGAAGTTTGAGTATGGATGTGGGAGAAAGTGTGGGTGAGGGTATGGGTGTGGAAGTGTGGGTGTGGTGTGGGGGAAAGTCTGGATATCGGTGTGGGGGTATCTGGGTTTGGATACAGGAGGAAGTGAGGATGTGGGAGGAAGTGTGGATGTGGGAGGATGGACATTGTGGTGTCCGAAATATAGAATGGACATCAATTCGTTAGAAAATCTATAGAGAAAAATGACAAAAATTATACATGTTTTTCAGCACCTTTCATGTGAAGACACTGAAGAAATTAAACTTGCACTCACTAGAAAGGCGCAGAGTATGGGGAGACTTACCTGAGGTGCTTAAGTGGGTGAAGGGAATAAGAGAGATATTAGCTAGGTGTACTTAAAGTAAGCGTACAGGTTAGAACTAGAAGTAGTGGTTTCAACCTAGATAAAGTTTTAGTAGGGAAATGGGTAGAAAGTGGTTTGGAAAAAGAGTACTGGACGAATGGTCCTTTCCACTGAGAGTTTCAAGCATTGCCTAGATAAGCAAAGGACAAGTATGGGTTGGATATAAAAGAAATCTCCTCATTGCCAGTACTAATTCATTCTTTTTCCTTTTCAGGTTACACTGTGACAGTCTTTTTTCTCCTTTCACACTTTCCTACAAATGTCCACGACAGTTTTCCTAAACCGCTTCGTGTTCCTTATGACTTTCCTGCCGGCTTCGACTGGAGGGTCTGGAGGGCGAGGGAGCCACCTTCTTTACTATCCTTATTTCATGTTAGTTAGTTACTCTTGTAGTAGCTGCCTAACATGGACCAACTGGCCTACTACAGTTATCCTCTCTTCTTATTTTCTTATTACAGACATGCTAATGACAAGAACGTAAAGTTTTCTTGACTCAAGGATAATGTGGTTACATTATGGTCAAGGGGTACAAGAAAGATCTTTCATAATTAACCCAAATCTGTCTGTCTGTTGCCTGTTTAACGGATTACAGAGAAAACTAAAAGAAATTTGACAGAAAGTTTGTGAGGATACACAGTTCCTGCTGACCCAGAAATAAACAGATCAAACTTGTAAGTCGATTAAAAAAAAAGAAAAAAAAAGGCAAGAACACAAATGCAAACTAACTAAATACCAGGTCCGCGCGGCATGATGTTGGAGGTGGTGTGTCAATAATCCCCAAGAAGAGAGCAAAACTTTAAAGAACGGTGAACGAAGGTTGTTGCTGAGCAACCTCAGTCTGTTTGACCGAGCAGACCCATCTACCGCAAGCAAGCAATTGCCCCTGTAGGGTCGTCCCATGCAGTAAAGCAATCTTCATTTGCGGCAGAACGCGCCTCACCAGAGCAAGGCGTAAGGAAAAGACTGGACAAAGTTAATAGAGGAAAGTATACACAAGTGATCCAAAGGAATAATTATTGCTTCATTCTTTCAGTGTAACGGGCCTGCTAATCTGAAGGAGTTAATGGACACTGAATCTAACTTTCACACTAAGAGGGGGTGCTTCCGAAGTTCATAAAAGCGTCTGTCGTAAGCTAGAACCACTCCAGGTGAAACTAACACAGTTTCCAGATTATCATGGTGCCGATAGTTGTTTATATGGAAGGATTATACCTGCATACAACTTCAATATGTAGGTAAAATTCTTCGAACCATATATGGCTAGAAAGAGAAAGAGAGAGAGAGAGAGAGAGAGAGAGAGAGAGAGAGAGAGAGAGAGAGAGAGAGAGAAGAGTAAATGAAGAAGTAGAAAATCAATTTCCGTATTATTTTCACAACACAATTACCTTTAGCTGACTTAGTGGTGAAAAACTGAACCACTGATCATATACTGAGGATTAAGGAAGGAACAATGTATCACTCGGCGCCATTTTTATCGCCCGCCTTTAGAAGGCGGAGCGATAATGTTTTTGCCTGCTGTGTGTGTGTGTGTGTGTGTGTGTGTGTGTGTGTGTGTGTGTGTGTGTGTGTGTGTGTGTGTGTGTGTGTGTGTGTGTGTTCCCATTATATCTCATGAACGGCTTGAGCTATCAACATGAAACCTTCAGGGTATCAAAATATGGCCAAAACCTTGACCGCATTCAAAAATGGGCACTTGGGGTCAAGGTCAAGGTCACCAAAATGGCTGCCAGAGGTCAACTAGTTTTTATCGCCAGCCTTTAGCTCCATTATGTATCATGAACGGCTTGAGCTATCAACATGAAACCTTCAGGGTACCAAGATACGGCCTAAATCTTGGAAGCGTTCGAAAATGGACACTCGCGGTCAAGGGCAAGTCACCAAAATGGCTGCCAAAGGTCAACTAGTTTTTATCGCCCCCATTTAGCACACTGTGTGGGTGTGGGCGCTCACCATCCACTCACTCGATGTAGTGCTGCTTTGGATGTCTGCCCTTTCCTCTCTTCCCTCCTCCCTCTTCTGTCTGTCTTTCCTTCATTCTTTCCTCTTCCTTCTGCCTACGGGTGACTTTACACTCCCTCTTCTGTTTTTCTTTCCTTCATTACTTCTTCTTTCTTCTGCCAATGGGTGACTCGACACTGAGTGACATGCCAAATAGTTTCCTGTTCACCAGGAAAGCATTCACCACTCTGGGTGGTAACCATATACTGTAACTAAATTATGGCGCCTGGTTGTTTAGTGGGTTATTAAGGCGCTTCAATCGGATTTAGCCGGTGCAGGTTTATATCCAAGAGAGTTGGGATTTACTGCTCACGTAATGCCACTCAGGGATGAGTGAGGCTGGTCATCCTCATCTTAAATGTCAGGACCAACTTGCCTAGCCCCGGGCTCCTACGCTCCTAATGGGGCAACATGGGATTGGATGATGGATGGATGGATGGATATCTCATGAACGGCTTGAGCTATCAACGTGAAACCTTCAGGGTATCAGGTTATGGTCAAATCTTGAACTTGGCCAACAACATATTCTGGCGGGCAATTAGCATTCGGCTCCCGAATGCTTTTCCTTTATTATCATAATGAGAGAGAGAGAGAGAGAGAGAGAGAGAGAGAGAGAGAGAGAGAGAGAGAGGGCGGTGAGGAGACTTGAAGATGTAGGGGAGTGGCTGGGGGATGTGTCAGGGTAGCGGAGTGCAGGGATGGGGAGGGAGAGGGGAATTAGGAGGAGGAGGAGGAGGCGCAGATGGAGAAAGAGGACGAAGAGAATGTAAAGGCGGAGGAGAAGCAGAAAAAGAAAGAAGAGGAGGAAAAAGATAGAGAAGAAGCAAAATGAGGATCGAATTGGAGAGTATGAGGTGAAGGGAAGTGCAGCCCCAACTTTACAACCCTTCAGTACACAAAAGGTGAAGGGAGGAAGGGGAGAGATGATGAAAGGGAGAAAAAAGGCAGGGAGCGGCTCAAGTGAGCGGAGGGGAAGAGGGATAAAGATGGAAGGGGAGTGGGGTACATGCAGGTAGAGGGGGAGAGAGGGGTCGGGGGGAGGGAAGGGAGAAAGATAAAGGCATGGAAAAAGAAGGAGCGATAGGGAGAGAAAGGGACTGAGAAATGAAATACATGGTGGGAGAAAGGATGGAGGGAGAAAGGAATAGCGGGGAGAAAGAGACAGAGGGGAGGAAGAGATAGAGGAAGGAAGGGATGAAGGAAGAATAGGATGGAGGAGAGAAAGGTATGGACAGAGAAAGAAATGGACGATGGATAGGTGGATGGAAGTAAGGGATGGAAAGGATAAGCAGGGGAAGAGAGGAATGGAGGGATGGGATTAAGTGGAACGAAAGAGAGGGGAGGAAAAAGAAGAGGAAGTGGAAGAATGAAAGAGGAAATGGAAAGAAAGAAAACAGAGTAAGGGATATGATGAAAGAAGGGGTGTGGAAAGGAAGAAAGGGAGATCGTGGGAATTACCCATTTGCTAAACATAAGAGTGATAAACTTTGAGTCTGGAGTCTGACACATTGGAATACATAAATAACTTGTCTGTACTTTATAGTTGAGTGTGTGTGTGTGTGTGTGTGTGTGTGTGTGTGTGTGTGTGTGTGTGTGTTGTTACGGAACAGAGAAAGATAATGTACACTTTAAGTGAGAATACTGAAAATCACTACTGTCCCGTAAAGTTCCAGGTTCAAAACAAAAGAGTTAGATAAAATTACAAGTTAAAGTTTAATGCTCAAACTAACAACAAAACATTCAGGACTCATAAGGATAATGTAATGGCAAATAAACAGGTTAAATATATGGTTAACTGCAATAGCCTCTATTAACACGAAATTAGCAAGAGTAAATTTATCTAAGTCAGCCCTGATAAAATGAGATACCAGATAATACTCAGTGAATGCAAGATAAATTATTACAGATACAAAATAATGTTAAAACTGATGGACATAAAGATCCCTACATGAATTACAAAAAACTTCACTAGGCCTACAAATTAAACTTATGCTATACAGTACAAGAAAAAAATACAACAGTTATACTCAAATTACACACAGCTGCTAGATGTTTGGAGATTTCTTGAGCACTCACAATAATAATATCTGTACAGGGGAGGACAGAGATGTGAACAAAATGAGGAGCAGATCTAAGTGGCCATGATGCAGAGACTGAGCTCATTATATAGGGGCCGGCAGAGCTTGATACAACTTGTAAGAAGGACGCGCAAATGAAGCCATGGGGACATAGAGTTGACAATCCCGCTCTGGACAACAGAAAGGACGACTTACTCTACTATAACGGTAGAAGGGGGGGACTGAGGCAGAACACGCTCGTGATCAAACATGCAGCATACTGTGCGTTAAAATTACACAAAGGATGATGAAATCATAGGCTATGTAACACCTCCCCACAAAGAAAAAAGAAATTTACAAAGGAAATTTCTTATTACTCTAAAACAATCTGTCTAAAGTCTAGATAATCAATCTGCAATAACATTTTCTTTCCCCTTGACATGTTGTATGTCTAAGGAAAACTCCTGAAGAAGTAGACTCCATCTTGTCAATCTCTGATTTTTATCTTTAAACTTACTAAGGAATTTCAGTGGGTTATGATCGGTATAAATGACTATGGGGTCAAAACCAGAACACAAATAAAATGAAAAATGCTGTAAACCCAAAATCAAGGCCAAAAGCTCTTTCTCAATAGTGGAGTAGTTCTTTTGAGGTGGAGTGAACTTCTTACTGTAGTAAGATACAGGGTGTTCAATACCCTGATCATCCTCTTGCAGCAAAACAGCCCCAGCTCCTGTATCACTTGCATCAACAGCCATCTTAAAAGGCTTAGCAAAATCTGGAGTAGCGAGCACTGGCTGACTTAATAGAATAGCTTTAAGTTTGTTGAAAGAGGATTCACAGTTATCGGTCCAGACAAATTTAACTCCCTTTTTCAGTAGGTCTGTAAGTGGTGATACAAGAATAGAAAAGTTAAGAACAAATCTCCTGTAATAACCTACCATTCCCAAAAATCTTTGTAGCTCCTTCCTACTTTTAGGTCTGGGAAGATCACTTATAACCTGAACCTTAGCTCCTGGTGGTGCAACATGTCCATCACCAATTACATACCCAAGGTACTGAACTTTAGCTTGACCAAACTCACACTTTGATAAATTAGCTACAAGATTAGCATGAACCAAACGGTCAAGAAATTTACTGACATGGCATAGGTGATCATTCCAGTTGTCACTGAAGATTAATACATCATCAATATAAACAACACACCCTGCCAAACCCTCTGTTACAACATTCATGAGCTTCTGAAATGTGGCTGGTGCATTCTTCATGCCATATGGCATTACAGAACATGCAAAAGTCTTTCCTCGTGTTACAAAACATGAGATCTCCCTAGCACGTTCAGTCATAGGTACTTGCCAGTATCCCTTTAACAAATCAAACTTACTTATGTACCTAGCCTTTCCAATCTTGTCTATGCAATCTTCCACGCGAGGGAGAGGGTAAGTGTCTGTTTTGGTTATCTGATTAACACGTCTGTAGTCGATGCAAAGCCGCTGTGACCCACCCGGCTTAGGGACCAGAGTGACAGGAGAACTCCACTCGCTCTGACAGGGCTCAATCATCTTATGGTCCAACAGGTAGCCAAGCTCCTTCTGGATGAGAGGAACTTTCACTGCGTTCACACGGTAAGGAGGCAATTTAATTGGCTTTGCGTCTCCAACATCGACATCATGCATCAACACAGTGGTTCTTCCTGGAGTGGCACGGAACACTTGCGGGTACTCCTGCAGTAATGCCGAAAACTCCTGCCTTTCCTTGGGAGGTAGATGAGAAAGCTTAGTCTGGAGATCATTCATGATATCAGGATTCTTCCCCAAACTATCACTCAGGCTCATACTGCATGGGAGAGCTTCACTTGCAGACTCGGGTGGAACAGCTACAGTGCAGACTGGATTATTTTCGTCCCGCCTGTGATATAACTTTAGCATGTTGATGTGACATAGTTGCTTGCTCTTTCTACGATCTGGTGTGGCGATGACATAGTTGACATCACTGAGTTTCTTCTCCACGAAATAAGGGCCACTAAACTTGGCTTGAAGAGGTTGCCCATGAACTGGTAGCAGAATCAAAACCTGATCTCCTGGCTGAAAGTGGCGTAACCTGGACTTCTTGTCATACCAAGTCTTCATCTTCTCCTGAGCAGCTCCTAAATTCTCTCTCGCCAGCTGTAAAGCAGTGGACAGCCGTTCTTTGAACTTCATCACATACTCCAGCAGGTTGACGTCATCTTCCTCCGACAGCCAGCATTCCTTGAGAGTAACTTAAGGGGTCCCTCTTACTTCATGGCCAAACAGTAGTTCAAAAAGGTGAGAAGCCCAGTGATTCATTAGGAGATTCTCTTGCGGCAAACACGACGAATGGAAGACCTTTATCCCAGTCTTTCTGATGTTCCAAACAGTATTTCTTGAGCATCGATTTGAGTGTTTGATGATATCTCTCCAACGCTCCTTGGGTCTGGGGATGGTAAGCTGAAGACGTGATCTGGGTGATGCCCAACTCTTTCAGAGACTGCTTGAAAACATCTGACATGAAATTACTTCCCCGGTCTGACTGTACCTCCTTGGGCAGACCAAACTTTGTGAAGAACCCTAGCATTTCCTTAACCACGTTCTTTTGCTGAGATGTTTCTAAGTGGAATGGCTTCAGGATAACGAGTAGCCATATCAATCATGGTCAACACATAAGAAAATCCTGAAGAAGTCTTGGGAAGAGGGCCCACAATATCCACCAACACACGGGTGAAAGGCGCCTCAAAAGGAGGAATGGGAACTAGAGGTGCAACCTTTTCGGTCTGATTACACTTCCCCACAACTTGACAGGTGTGACAAGACTTACAATACCAGGAAACATCCCTGAAGATACCTGGCCAGTAGAAGTGTTTCAAAATGCGTGCCACAGTCTTCCTCACTCCAAGGTGCCCTGCCAAACTGGAATCATGAGCCACTCGAATGATATCCTGCCCTACAAACACGAGGATGACAACTTGATGTACAACCTCCCATTCACAGTCGGCTGATGCTGTTGGGGGTCTCCACTTCCTCATAAGTACTCCTGACTTTACATAATAACAAGTAGAAGCACCGGCTGACTCTTCTTCACTGTAAGCAGAGTTAGCTAGACCTTTCAACTCAGGGTCAGCAACCTGCAACTCAACCAACTCTTGACGAGACAAATTATCAACACTACGGGGTACTGCCTCATCTGGTGAGTGGTCCAAATTAGCAAGAAAAGTGTCAGCTAGGATAACATCATCATCATCATTATCCTCTAAATCACCAGTAAATTTAGACTTAGCCCTAGTGACAGCACATGCAGGGAACACATCAGGGACATCACAATCCTGGGACGCAGCCACTGGCTCACTAGACAACTGAGGAGCTGGACACACTTGACTTCCACCAATATCATTTCCAAGTAAGAAAAGTTACACCTGACATTGGGAGTGTCTCAACGAACCCAACCATAACGGAACCATTAACAAAACCAGACTCTAAATTCACTCTGCACAGAGGGACAGAGAAGTAATTATTCCCTACACCTTGTAAGATTACAGTTTCATCAGAGGAATTAACATTAGAGCATAAGGGATTGGCAAGCACCTGTATCACGATATATTTTAACTGATTTCCTGTCATTCCTGTCCAGAGGACTGACAAAACCATCAGACAGGAAATTAGCACATGAACTCTTGAGAGTGTCACCCACGTTACTGCTCAAAAGAGGAGCTCCATCATGAGAATTTAAGTTACTCCTCAAAGCAGGTTCAGTTAACTCAGTTAAAGAATTCTGGGAACTCTCAAGAGTGGACACTAGACCAATTGACTGAATATTTAAAGACTCCTTTTTGTTCACATCACGCTGTCTCCTGAAACATCTCTCCGTAGTATGACCAAGCTTACTACAATAAGTACATTTACTTTTCTGAAATCTAGAGGTGAAGCTGGTATTTACTTCCTGAGAAACATCATCCTTATTCTCTTTCCTGTTACCTGTACTCTGAGTAGAGGCAACGTACTTACTCTCAGCTTTCCCTTTTTCTTTAGAATATCTCTTGTGAGTGAGAACATACTCATCAGCTAAAACTGCAGCATCAGACAAATTATCAATTCTTTTCTCATCAAGATATAGGCTTACATCTTTACTAATACACCTTTTGAAGTCCTCCAGCAAAATCATCTGCTTAAATTTGTCAAAATCAGAATCCACATTCTTAGAATTTAACCACTGCTCTAACAGATCTTCTTTGATTTTTGCATATTCAACATGGGATTGCTTATCTTGCTTGTAAGTTGTCCTAAATTTTACTCTATAGGCTTCAGGAACAAGCTCATAGGCCTTAAGAATCAAGCTCTTAACTACATCATAATTATCAGACTGATCCTGAGGCAAAGATGCATAAGTTACTTGAGCTTTACCGGTGAGAACAGTTTGAAGGAGTACTGGCCAATACTCCTTGGGCCAACTAAAACCTGTAGCTACCCTCTCAAACAACTGAAAATACTTTGTTAAATCAGATTCATTAAAAGGAGGGACAAGTTTAACATTTTTATCAATCAATCAATCAATCATTTCCTGTGGCACCCTCGGGGATGCATAGGGCCTCGATGAACTCACACCACCACATCCTATCTTGTGCTAACTCCTCAAGATCTCCCCAACACTCATCTCCAGCTTCCCGTCTCATTGTCCTCACCCACGTCTCTTTTGGCCTTCCTCTACCTCTCCTACCAAGTGCCACCCACCCTGGTGTACCTCGTACTATTCCCTGTCTCCTATACACATGTCCTAGCCACTTCCATCGTGAGAATCTAACATATTCATCGATCGGCTGCACTCCCGTTATTTCTCTAATTCTACTATTTGGTATCCTTTCCCACCACTTACCTCCTAATATTCTTCTAAGTGCTTTATTTTCAAACGCCATGAATTTATTTTCCATAGTCACTGTGCTGTACCAAGACTCGTGTCCATAAATTAAGATACTCCTAACCATTACCTTATAAAGTTTGATTTTTGTATGCACAGAAAAATTGTTATTATTCCAGATATTTTTAAGCATTCCCATTGCCTGATTAGCCTTCTTTAACCTTTCCTCGAATTCAAAGTTCAAAGAACCATCCTTGGCTAAATAAGTACCTAAATATTTAAAGCTATCAACTTGCTTTACAACCATACCTCCAATTACACATTCCTGCGCATTTTCCATATTCATATTCATTATTTCAGTTTTTCCACAGTTAATAACCAAACCCACCTTGCGACCTTCACTCACCAAACAGTCCAACACTCTCTGCATCTCTTCTGGCCCATCACAAATCAAAACTATATCATCTGCATAATCTAAATCCAAAAGTTTCCTGCTCTCTCCCCAAAGTATACCTGCACCGGTTTCTGTTCCAACGCGTTTCATAATGTAATCAATGACCAATATAAATAGTAAAGGCGATAGAACACCACCTTGAATTACTCCGGACTTGACTTCAAACGAATCACTCAAACAACCATCAACCATCACTTTACAAAATGTGTCCTCATGCATGTTCATAATGACCCTCACAAACTCCTCTGGTATTCCATAATGTCTCATGATCTTCCCCATAGTCTCTCTCGAAACACTATCAAAAGCCTTTTCAAAATCAACAAAACAAAGACTTAACGGTACTCTCATTTCATTAACTTGCTGCATCAAATGCCTAACTATAAAGATATGATCATTGCAACCACGTCCCTTTCTAAAACCAGCCTGTTCATCCCTCAGAATACCCTCAACCACCGGCTCCAACCTATTTAACAACACTCTACTGAAAACTTTCAAAGCTATCGGTGACAAAGAGATTCCCCTCCAATTACCACATTCACTCAGGTCTCCCTTCTTCGGAACTTTAACAATTACACCATTCTTCCAAACTGATGGTAGTAACCCCGTCACCCATATCTTATTGAATAGCTTCGTCAAGATCATTATTAATCTATCCCCATCCACTTTAAACATTTCCGGAAATAAACCATCCTCCCCTGGTGCCTTATTATTCTTTAACTGTTTTACTGCTTTCTCCACTTCTGCAAGCCTCAACTCTCCTGTTTCTATATTTAAATCTTCCTGAGGAGACGGTATATCCTCTTCTGGTGGTATTGGTCTATTAAGAACTGTCTCAAAATGCTCTTTCCATCTATTTTTAATATCTCCATCTTTGGTCAATAAATTTCCTTCCCTGTCTCTAACTGGTATTTCCTTGCGTTTACCTGCATTACCACTCAGTTCTCTAATCGATTCATATGCTATTCTTTGACTCTGTCCATCATTTTTGTTTATTAAGATTTCAGTCTCTGCAACCTTTTCATCCACACATCTTCTTTTATCTCTCCTAGCTAACCTTCTTACTTCTGAATTCAAACGCCAGTACGCAGCTCTTGCTAATTCAATTTCTCGTTCATCAACGCATTGCATCTCACTCCTCAATTTAGCCTCACCTCTCTTTTTTATCATATCCCACGTTTCCTCTGATATCCATTTCTTTCTCCTGAAGCTATGTCTCCTTCCAATCGTACATTCAGCAGTCTCATGCAAAACTTTGTTCACATCCTCCCACATCTCAGCTACACTTCTCACCCCCTCTTCCAACGTTTCCAACACCAAAAACCTATTTCTGCATTCTAATCTGAATTCCTCCTTTTCTTCTCCTTCCCTTCTAAGCTTAACAATATCGTATCTACCAATACCAGATTTTTCCTTCTTCTGATTTTTAAGTTTAAACCTTATTTTTGCAATGCTGAGTTGATGGTCACTACCAATATCAAACTCCCGTTTAACATGAACATCTAGCAGAGAACTTATATACCTCCTACTGATAGCGATGTGATCAATCTGATTTTTATATTTTCCACACGGCGACACCCAAGTTGTCTTGTGTATATTGCAATGCTGAAAGAGTGTGCCCCGATGACTAAGTCATTTGCTAAACAGAAGCTTCCAAACCTCACTCCGTTTTCACTCATCCTACTACCAACTCCCATCTTACCCATACATGCCTCAAATCCCTCATTTGAACAGCCCATTACTGCATTAAAGTCTCCAACGCAGATCAAAACATCATGTCTAGGTACCCTTCCTACTCCTTCTTGCAACTTTTCATAAAATGTGTCTTTCCTTTCATCGAGTGCATCATTAGTAGGTGCATAACACACAAACAGACTGATGTTGCCATGATTTGATTTAAACCGTGCGTATAACAATCACTCATCTATAGGATCCCACTCACATAAAGCCTTATTTGCCTTACAACCCAGCAACAATCCTACTCACTGATAATGCATTCCGTCCTGTCGGCCAGATATCAATAAACGTATACCATCCTCCAAATCCAACTTATCGACTCCAGTTAATCTAGTTTCTGTCAGAGCACAAACATCAAGTCCGTAATTTTGAAAAACCTTCACTAACTCATCGATTTTACCGTCATGATTTAGCGTTCTCACATTCCAGTTACCAATTTTAATTGTATTTTTTGCATTAACAAAGGAATTAGATTGTAATTGAGGCAACCGTGAGATTCTTAGCACCCCCTGCCCATTTAAGGGCTGCACGGGACTGGGGGCCATTATTGTTCTTTCAGAGTCCATCAAGGTTTCTTTGGCTAACTTCCTGAACACCTCGCCAATGTGTTGCAGTCGCAGTAGGCAGCTAACTTGCCTGATTGCCCACACCCGAAAGACCCAGCTATGCTGTAGCCAGTCACGTGCCGGCATGCTTCCCAGCCATTTCACTCTCAAGGAGTTCCTCTGCCTGAGAAAGCAGCAACCCCCCTGCTCCCACATCAAAATCATCAGAGCTAGATGATCCAGTTCCACCTTGTTTCATGCGATACTCATGGTCTGCCTGAATCCTGGCAAGTTCAATTTGTGCCTGAGCCTGTACCTGTGCCTCTTGAATACGAGCATTTGCCTGAAATTCAGCCTCCTTAACACGAGACTCCGCCTCCTTAGCCTTAGCCTCCTGCAGGGCTAGCTGTAACTTAGCTAATTCAATCTGCGTTTGCTCATTTGGAGGAGTTACATTAAACAAGCTTTCATTAATCATGTCAACAATTTGATCTTTAGAATGATGAGAGCGAACAGCAATTCCCAATTGTTGAGCAACAAGCTTAAGTTCATTCTTTGTTCTGTTTTCTATATCACACACTGTTTGCACATTTGACAAAAAATCTTTGGCTTCATCAAGTGTAGTAATAGTATACAGTCACAAAATATCAAGCAATATCCTTATGATAATATCCTGAATATCCTGATAAGAGGTCGCCAAATTTATGTTACGGAACAGAGAAAGATAATGTACACTTTAAGTGAGAATACTGAAAATCACTACTGTCCCGTAAAGTTCCAGGTTCAAAACAAAAGAGTTAGGTAAAATTACAAGTTAAAGTTTAATGCTCAAACTAACAACAAAACATTCAGGACTCATAAGGATAATGTAATGGCAAATAAACAGGTTAAATATATGGTTAACTGCAATAGCCTCTATTAACACGAAATTAGCAAGAGTAAATTTATCTAAGTCAGCCCTGATAAAATAAGATACCAGATAATACTCAGTGAATGCAAGATAAATTATTACAGATACAAAATAATATTAAAACTGATGGACATAAAGATCCCTACATGAATTACAAAAAACTTCACTAGGCCTACAAATTAAACTTATGCTATACAGTACAAGAAAAAAATACAACAGTTATACTCAAATTACACACAGCTGCTAGATGTTTGGAGATTTCTTGAGCACTCACAATAATAATATCTGTACAGGGGAGGACAGGGATGTGAACAAAATGAGGAGCAGATCTAAGTGGCCATGATGCAGAGACTGAGCTCATTATATAGGGGCCGGCAGAGCTTGATACAACTTGTAAGAAGGACGCGCAAATGAAGCCATGGGGACATAGAGTTGACAATCCCGCTCTGGACAACAGAAAGGACGACTTACTCTACTATAACGGTAGAAGGGGGGACTGAGGCAGAACACGCTCGTGATCAAACATGCAGCATACTCTGCGTTAAAATTACACAAAGGATGATGAAATCATAGGCTATGTAACAGTGTGTACAAAAATATTAACATTATAAAAAGGTACATGATCTGCAAGATTACTTTAGTGTCATCGGATATGTGCAACTCAGTGAAACTAACGCGCTCTGCAAACGATTATTACGAATTCTGTTTCATGTGTCAGTATGGTAGTGACAAATTTCTCTCCGCCCTTTCCTATGCATTTCCATATCAGTTATTCTATAGAGCATGTCCTTCCTTCCTACTTTTTCCTGTCGAATTTTGGTATAAGGGTTTCTTTGGCTTCATCTTTGTTATGTTCGTCTTATTTTCGTAGAGTAGGTGTAGTTTACTGCAGGGGCTGCGTAGTATGTGCTAATGTTTATATGATGAAGCTTTAGAGAGAAAAAATAAAAAGAATGGAAAATTGGAGGGAGGAAGGAAATGATAGAGAACTGAAGGAAAGGAGAAAAGATAGGGGAGAGAAAACATGATGTTAGGGGGGGAAGAATAGACAGCAGGAGTGAGGGAAGCAGGAGGGACGAACAATTTTAGGAGCGAGGAAGGAAAAGAGTAGATGAGGGGAAGGAAAGGAGTAGATGGGAGGAAGGAACGGAGGGAAGGAGGGAGGGAGGAATAGATGAAAAACAGAGTGGAGAGAGGGAAGGAGAAAGCGTGGGAAAGATGAGTAACAAGGAGGAGGGAGAATGAAAAGAACTGAGAATCGCAGAGAGGGAGGGAAGGTAGGAAGGATGGCAAACAGGAGAAAAGAAGGTCGGAAAAGGTGCAGAACGGGAGGGAAAGAGAGAGGAAAAGATGAAAAACAAGAGGGAGATATGGGAGGAGAAAAAACATAGAGTAGGGAGGGAGTGTACAATATGAAAGGATGGAGGAGGGACAGAATGGAAGTTTAAAGAATGATGGGAGGGAGGAACAGAGACCTAGAGAGAGTAAGAGGCAGCTCCGTGAAAATGGAGAGGAATAAAAGATATGCGATAGAGAGCAGTGAAGACTGTACATAAGACAGTTTGGAAGAGCACTCGGTAGAGCTTGAGCCTCCTTGGTTCATTAAAGAAGGTATAAGAGTTATGTAAATACATATAGACTTCAGTTATTATTTAAGCATTTTATTAATTTACCCTCGTAGACCAAAGAATTCTCAGTTTAATCCGCTGAGTAATCCTCCATTCCTGTATTATGTTGAAATTGTAAAGCATCACCAAAGAATGTGGCCTTGCCCTTTGACGTACTGTCACTAAAGTTAATAACTTCATCCTTGAGAAAATCTGAACACCCTTATATTCTTCTATCACCATCATCATCGTACCATTCATTATTTCGTACTCCCGCAGACAGACCGAAGGACAGAGAGACTAACAGACAGAGAGGTAAAAACAAGTCTCCATCCTTCTATGGTGAGGGTGATAATGTAAGGAATAAAGGCGCAAGAGAAAATGCATGAAACCTGAAATGAAATAGCCATACACAGACTCATGCCATCTGGTGGAAGAATATAGAAAACTGACCGCAGGAAAAAAAAAAAAAAAAAGTTATGACTATCCACAACACTTCATTCTGCCTCCTGGGCGAAAGTGGGGAAACAAATACTACATATCTACTAAAATAATCTTCACCACTTCATTACGACGACGGTTTAAATTATATTACTGCTACCTTTTGCTGGTTTAATTCAGCTATGGCGAGACTTACCGTGCAGGAAGTGATCGGTATTGCCTTCAATAACCCCTATAATAAGAGAGAGAAAATAGAAAAAATATATAGATGATAAAGAAACCACAGAATCTGAATGAAGCAGATAAAAAAAACTTTAGCAACAAACATCGCTAGGAAACATTCTTGGCATAAAAAATAAACAAATAAATAAAATAAAACATTATTGCATCGTAAATCACGGCAATAATTTTCAAGGCAACATTTTCCCCGCAAACGCTTAAGTAACTCCAGTCTTACTTTCTTAGTCCTTCTGAATATTATGTAAGGAAGAGTTGGCGTGACTGATTGCGGGTTTGTCATGTTAAATAGGAAGGGAGAGATGTATACTTGGTGGAATGGATGAAAACAGAGAGAGAGAGAGAGAGAGAGAGAGAGAGAGAGACAGACAGACAGACAGACAGACGGCGACAGAGAGAGAAGGAGGAGGAGGAGGATGTATGTAGAAAGAAGGTGGAATAATGAAGAAAAGAGATATGAAAGAGGGGTGAAAAGAGTTTAAAAAGCAAAGAACGACAGAACTTCTGATCCTTTCGGGCCATTTTGCTATAGAGTACAGAGCGAAGGTATCAATTTAAGCAAGTGAAGAAAATGATGAAAATGACAGTAAAGAGAAAGACTGATATGTAGGTTAAGGGAGAGGTGGCCAAAGAATGAATAACAAAGGACTGAACAGAGTGGGAGAAAGGAAGGTCTTAGCACAAGGGATTTCCACTATCTCTACCAATCTCTGATATTTATTTCTTCTGTCAGTCGTCTTCCCTCCCTCCATCCTTCCCTCTATCCATCCACCCTTACTTCCCGTGCCCTCCTCTAGCTTCCTTCCAATGACTTTTTGGTAGTCTTTTTGTGCTACGTTCATGTGACTTTATATAGGCTACAGCCTTAATCCATCCCTTGCATGTTATCATTGCGTTGCTGAGTAAAATCATTAGAACATAGCAAAAATATATTCCCAAAGACGAAGTCAATGGCCTCAACACGCTTCAGTTAGGATGACAGCTTACCGTCCATTCGACCGTCAGGGATGTAGTTAGGGAAGTTGCCAGGGGGGAAGGTGGGGAGCTAGGCAGGGACGTATATAAAGAGGTAGGCAGGGAGGAGCGGCAGGCAGGAAAGTGAGTGGGTAAGGAGGTAGGTAAGTTGGGAAAAGCAACAAGAATAAATGCAATTTAATTCTTTCCATGAAAATATAATAATTTGCAACCTAATACCTTCCGGCTAAAGTATTACATTGTAAAAGACCATCACATAACAAAGAATCTGCTGTTCAAAGGCCATGATACGTAGTCAACCCCGCCGACCCAGAGGTTAGGACCGGGTTACTTTCTCGACGAAGATCCACAAAAACTATTATAAATCAACATGCAACAACACACTTAATGTCAGAGGCTCTTACTACCATTCAGTCGTATTATAATATACTGGGTTATAACATCCAAACAGCAACAGAATGGTTGCAAAAACACATGAACATAGTGAAAGACACACACACATCCGGCTTTTAGCAACACTGCTGCTGCTACTACCACTACTGTACAAAGCTCTTTTTACCCGAGAATGTCCTAATGTTAGCGATGAGGGTAAGGATGATGGGGGGGGGGGGAGTTGTAGGTTGTTGGATTTTCCGAAAAAGGGTTTTAAAAGCTATTCGGGATTATTTTTCCTTGATGATGATGATGATGGGTGGAGGTGCTGGGTACTGGTGGTGGTGGTGGTGGTGGTGGTGGTGGTGAGTATACGGGTGTTGGCGCAGAAGGGAAGGCAAAATGAGGATGATGGGGAGGAAGTTGATGATGGGGTGGAGGTTAAGCATGATAGGGCGGAGGTTAAGCATGATGGGGAGGTGGCTGAGAATGATGGAAAGGAGGTTGAGGATGATGGAATGGAGGCTAAGAGGTGTTGGATTTTTACACAACAGATTCTAACAACTTTCCAAACACTTTTTTTTATTGTTTCATTTTAATGTCTTTTTTTACAAGCTAGATGTTCGACGAATATATACAGTAAGGGCAGTTCCACAGGCTATTCCAATCGACAACACGACACGAAGGCAACTCTTTGATTTCATCTCAAATTCATCACAGTGACGCCCCAAACGTATTTTGAGACACGTAATTTTAAAGCCTTGGGAAAATTAAGAAAAAAATAATTGCGAAAGAGCTAAAACTGAAAACTCTTTCAATCATCGAGACGAGTTCACAAAAAAAGACTGACATTCAAGGCCCTGACCTAAGCCGACCTGAGCGTCTGAGACAACCTACGCCGACCCGACCTGACCCTCAACGCCCCTCTCAGTTCCATCAACCCTGACATTCACGCCTTCAACGCCACCCTCAACGCCCCGCTCAACTCCACAGACACTTACTTCAACGACTTCAACGCCAACCTCAAGCATCCCCACAACTCCAGCATGGACTGGAGAACAACAGGTGGCGAAGCAACGTGAGTGGCTGGGAAGGAGTTGAGGGCGCGTGGGGGAGATGAGGGGGAGGGGGGATGAGGGAGGATGAGGGGGAGGGAGGATGAGGGAGACGATCCCGGGAACAAGACTCTTCTCCTGGGGCAAAAATCGCCCTGGGACAAGAAGACATCGGGAGCAAGAAGACCCGCGGCAAAACGCCACTGGGAGCAAGCAGACCCTGGAGGCAAGCCAGAAACAAGACCAAAAGGCAAAAAAAAGTGACCCATGCCAAAAGTGATCCGAAGCCAAAAAAAAAAAGACCCAAAACCTAAAAAAAAAAAAGGTCAGAAAAACACCCGGGTCAGAAAAAGACCAGGGTCAGGAAAAAAGCAGAGACTCGGGTGGGAAAAAAAAAATAGAGACCGGAGACACCAAAAAAAGAAGAGAACCGGTTAAAAAAGAAATATGAGTAAAGAAAAAACAAAGACCCAGGTCAGAAAAAAGAAGAGACCCGGGTCAGGAAATAAGAAGAGACCCGGATCAGAAAAAAAGAAGACCCAGGTCAGAAAAAAAAGAAGACCCGGGTCAGAAAAAAAAGAAGACCCGGGTCACAAAGAGAGAAGAAGCCCGGGTCAGAAAGAGGACCGGGTCAGGGGAAAAAAAAAAACGCCCAAGTCAGAGAAGCAGAGAAAAGACCCGAGTCAGGGAAAACAGGAGAGACCTGGGTCAAAAGAAAAAAGAAGAGACCCGGGTCTCTTTCTGACCCGGGCCAAAAAAAAAAAAAAAAACCCGGCTCAGAAACAGAAGAGACACAAGTAAGGAAAAACATAAGAGACACTGGGTCAGAAAAAATGATAAGGGACGCGAGCTCAGAAAAAAGATAAGAGACGCGGGTCAGAAAAAAAAAAGACTTGGGTCAGAAAAAGAGAAGAAATCAGGGTCAGAAAAATGAGACCCGGGTCAGAAATAGACCCGGGTCACAAAAACAAAAAGTGTCCCGGTCAAAAATCCCGGGCAACAAAAAAGGGTCTCGGGTCACAAAAAAAAGACCCAGAACAAAAAAACACCGGAAGGCATAAAAAAAAGACCCGGGGCATAAAAAAAGAAGAGACCCAGGGCATGAAATTAAAGGAAGAGACCCAGGGCATCAAAAAAGAGACCTGGGGCATAAAAAAAAAAAAAAAAAGGACAGAACCGGGGCATACAAAGAAAGTAAGAGACCCGGGGCATCAAGAAAAAGAGCCGGGGCATACAAAGAAAGTAAAAGACCCGGGGAATAACAAAAAAGACGGGTAAGAAAAAAGTGAAGAGACCCGGGTCAGAAAAAAAAGAAGACCCGGACCAGAAAAAAAAGTAGACCCGGGTCAGAAAGAGACCCAGTAAAAAAAAAAGGTCAAAAAAAGAAGAGACCCGGACCAGAAAAAGAAAAAGAAAATATACGGGTCAAAAGAAAACGGGTCAGAAAAAAAAGGAGAGACCCAGGTCAGAAAGACAGCAGGGTCAGAAAAAAAAAAGACCCGGGACAGAAAGAGATCCGGGACACAAAGAGATCCGGGTCAGAAAGAGACCCGGGACAGAAAAAGACCCGGGTCAGAAGAGACCCGAGTCAGAAAGAGACCTGAGTCAGAGCGATACCCGGGTCAGAACGATACCCGGGACAGAAAAAGACTCGGGTCAGAAAGAGACACGGGTCAGAATGAGACCCGGATCAGAGAAAAAAGACCCGGGTCAGAGAAAAAATAAGAGAGACCCGGGTCAGAAAGAGCAAGATCACACAAAAAAAGGAGACCCGGATCAGAAGAAAAAAAGACAGGTCAAAAGAAAAAAGAAGAGGCGCAGGTCAGTAAAAAGTAGACCCGGGTCAGAAAAAAGAAGAAACCCGGGACTTAAAGAGGGGAGGAGACCCGGGTCGGAGAAGAGAGGAAGAGACCCAGGCCAGAAAAGAGAGGAAGAGACCCAGGCCAGAGAAGAGGAAGAGACCCAGGCCAGAAAAGAAAGGAAGAGACCCAGGCCAGAAAAGAGATGAAGAGACCCAGGCCAGAAAAGAGGAAGAGACCCGGGTCAGATAAGAGAGGAAGAGACCCGGGTCAGATAAGAGAGGAAGAGACCCGGGTCAGATAAGAGAGGAAGAGACCCGGGTCAGATAAGAGGAAGAGACCCGGGTCAGATAAGAGGAAGAGACCCGGGTCAGATAAGAGACCCGGGTCAGAAAAGAGAGGAAGAAAACCGGGCCAGAAGAGAAAGAGACCCGGGTCAAGAGAGGAAGGGACCCAGGTCAGCAAAGACGATACCTGGGACAGTAAAGACAAGAAAAGACTCGGGATAAAAAGTAAAGAAGAGATCCGGGTCAGAAAAGTAGAGACCCGGGTCAGAAAAGAAGAGACCCGGGTCAGAAAAGAAGACCCGGGTCAGAAAAGAAGAGACCCGGGTCAGAAAAAAAAGGACAGACCAGGGTCAGAAAGAAGAGACCCGAGTCAGACAAAAAGAAGAGACCCGAGTCAGACAAAAAGAAGAGACCCGGGTCAGAAAGACCCAAGTTGGGGAAAAAAGAAGAGACCTAGGTCAGAAAAAAAAGAAGAGACCCGCTTCAGAAACAGAAAAACAAGATACCCGGGTCAGAAAAAGAAAAAAGAAAAGAACCGGATCAGAAAGACCCAGGTCAGGAAAAAAGAAGAGACCCGGGTCAGAAAAAAAGGAGACCCGGGTCAGAAATAGACCCAGGTCAGAGAAAAGAAGACCCTGATTAGAAAGAGACCCGAATTAAAAAAAGACTCGGGTCAGAATGTTACCCCAGTCTGAAAAAGACACGGGTCATAAAAAAAAAAGAAGAGATCTGGGTCAGAAAAAAAGAAGACACCCGAGTCAGAAAATAAAAGAAGAGATCCGGGTCACAAAAGAAGAGAGACCCGTGACAGAAAAAAAAGACCCTGGTCTGAAAAAAAGAAGAGACCCGGGTCAGAAAGAATATGAGATCCGGGTCAGAAGAAAAAAAGATACTCGGGTCAGGAGAAAAGAAGACCCGGGTCAGAAAAAAAAGGAAGACCCGGGTCAGAAAAACGAGGAAGAGACACGGATCAGAAAAAAGAGGAGACGATTCCGGGTCAGAAGACAGAGGAAGAGACCCGGGTCAGAAAACGGAGGAAGAGACCCGGGAGAGAAAAGGAAAGACCCGGGTCAGAAAAAAATGAACAGACCCCAGCCAGAAAAAAGAGAAGAGACCCGGGCCAGGAAAAAAAGAAGAGACCAGGGCCAGGAAAAAAAGAAGAGATCCGGGTCAGAAAAAAGAAGAGACCCGGGTCAGAAAAAAGGGAAGAGACCCGGGACAGAAAAATAGGAAGAGACCCGGGTCAGAAAAAAAAGACTCGGGTCAGAAGAGAAAAGAAGACCCGGGTCAGAAAAAAAAGGAAGAGACCGGGTCATAAAAGAGGAAGAGACTCGGGTCACAAAGACGATGAAGAGACCCGGGTCATAAAAGAGGAAGAGACCCGGGTCAGAAAAGAGGAAGAGACCCGGGTCAGAAAAAAGGAAGAGACCCGGGTCAGAAAAAAGGAAGAGACCCGGGTCAGAAAACAGAGGAAGAGATCCGTGTCAGAAAAAAATGAAGAGACCCGGGCCAGAAAAAAATGAAGAGACCCGGGTCAGAAAAAATGAAGAGACCCGGGCCAGAAAAAAAGAAGAGACCCGGGTCAGAAAAACAGGAAGAGACCCGGGTCAAAAAACAGAAAGAGACCTGGGTCAGAAAAAAATGAAGAGATCCGGGCCAGGAAAAAAAGAAGAGACCCGGATTAGAAGAAAAGGAAGAGTCCCGGGCCAGAAAAAAAAAAGGAGAGATCTGGGTAAGAAAAAAGACGAGACTCGGGTCAGAAGAAAAAAGACCCGGGTCTCTTTCTGACCCAGGTCAGAAAAAGATCCGCATCAGAAAAAAAGACCCGGCTTTGAAGAAAAAAAATATCCGGGTTAGAAAAAAGAAGAGACCCAGGTCAGATGAAAAAAGAGAAGAAATCCGGGTCAGGAAAAAAACGAAGAGACCTGGGTAAGAAAAAGAGACCAGCGTCTGAAAATAAGAAGAGACCCTGGTAAGAGAAAAGTTGACCAGGATCATAAAAAAAGAAGAGACCGGGGTCACAAAAGAAGGAAGAGTTCCGGGTCACCAAAAATAAGTCTCGGGTCACAAAAAAAAGACGTGTCCCAGGTCAAGAAAAAGGAGACTCGGGACAAAAAAAAAAAAAAAAAAGAGACCCTGGGCAGAAAAAAAAAGTCCCTGGACAAAAAAGAGAAGAGACAGGGGCATCCAAAAAAAAAAAAAAAAAAAAAAACAGGCATAAAAAAAGGCCAGGGTCATCAAAAAGGCGAAGAGATCCGGGGCATCAAGAAAAAGAAGAGAGCGGGGTCAGAAAAAAAGGACCCAGGTCAAAAAAAAAAAAAAAAAAAAAAGGAGCCAGGTCATATAGAGTCGCATATCAGAAGAAAAGAAGAGACCCGGATCAGAAAAAAAAAAAAAAGATCCGGGTCTAAAAAAGAATGAGACCCGGGCCAGAAAAAGAAAGATACCCGGGTCAGAAAATAAGACCCAGATCAGAAAAGAGACCCGGATCAGAAAAAGAGGATACCCGGGTCAGAAAAAAAGAAACCCAAGTCAGATGAGACGGGTCAGAAAAAAAGAAGACTCAGGTCAGAAAGATAGCCGGGTCAGAAAAAGGACCCCGGTCGGAATGAGACACGGGCCCCAAAAAAGAAGAGACCCGGGTCACAGAAAAAACAGGAGAGACCCGGGTCAGAAAAAAGGAAGAGACCCCGGTCAGGAAAAAGAGAAGAGACCCGGATTAGGAAAAAGAGAAGAGACCCGGATTAGGAAAAAGAGAAGAGACCCGGGTCAGAAAAAAGACCCGGGTCAGAAAAAAAGACCAGGGTCAGAAAAAAGAAGACCCAGGTCAGAAAGAAAGAGACCCGGATCAGATGGAAAAAGAAGAGACCCGGTTCAGAAAAAAAGTTTCAGAAAAAAAACCCGGGTCAGAAAAAAGAAGAGACCCTGGTCAGAGAAGAAATGAAGTGACCCGGGTCAGAAAAGAAGAGACCTGGGCCAGAAAAGTTGAGACCTTGGTCTGAAAAGAAGAGACCTGGGTCTGGAAAGAAAAGAAAAAGCCTAGGTCAGAAAAAGAGAGACCAGGGTCAGAAAAAAAAAAAAAAAAAGAGACCCGGGACAGCAAAAAAGGGGAAGCGACCCGGGTCAGTAATAAAGAGACGTATACGGTTATCACACACTCACATTCCATACAAACTATATGAGGGCCTCAGTTCCATGACGCTTTAAGCACCACTCCTGGGGCTTGTGGAGTTATGGGTACTGGCGGCCGCCTTAAGTGCAGCACTATCTTCCCACAAGTAGATATGAGCAAATGCTGAAAAGGAAAGAGGTCAAAAAACAAACAAACAAACATACAAACAATAATATCTAGACATATCTTCTATCTTACTCATTTGGGGAAGGCGGCGCAAGCCAGGGTTATTTTCATACATCTGCAAGTCTCTCTCTGTCTCTTTAAAATTCCCGCTCAGCAAATAATGGTGGGAGATGGCGAACACACCCTACATGTGATCCAATGGGAACGACCGGCCAATGAGAATGCGCCCAGCATACTGCGTAAAGGCAGGAAGCCAATGACAATTGACAATGTGTCTCCAGGACTAGTTACCAATCAGGATCGCTTTACAACACGTCGCTAGACACCGCTCAATGTTTACAAGCTCCCATCTCCAGGCCCACCAAATTTTATTCGAGAGTTAGAGTGTGACGGAATAATTTCGATTTATTTTCTTCAGAGCAGAGCATATTACTAATATCGTTAGTTACCGTTACCATCCACTAACATTCGCACTGATCAGTTAATTCTATGACACAGTGGTTTTGAACACTCAGTGATTTACTTTACCAATAATTCATGATACACGAGCACATTCTGTAGTGAGAATCATAAAAAAAAAGTCATGTAAATTAAAAAAAAATCTAAGGGGGGGTCAGTTTGCTCGTCACAGGTGGTATTACTCTTATTACACACCAAAAATGATCATTTTACCATTAAAAAAAAAAAAATCTAAAGGCAAAGACTATCAAATAAACCCGAGTGTGATAGGTGCATTAGTCCCAGAGTAACAAACGAAAAACTTTGACTGCGAATTTTTTTTTTTTTTTCGGCGGTGCTTCCGACGTTATGGAAGTGAGGCCCTCAACTGCAAGAATTGTACCCACATGGCCATGTCGGGCCAAAACTGTTGTATCTTCCGAATGATTACGTTTTCTGTGTGTGGACATGATGCTTAAGAACAATTCAGGTCACTGTGGAGACACATGTACCGGATATTCACTTCATGCATTATATCTGTTTACTCTGTCAGTTTATTTGCTTTAGCTCCGCATCAAACTGTGCCATAAGACGGTTAACTGTGATTACCGCGTCTAAGCTGGTGGTGACTACTGCTATTGTTATGGTCTCTGTTTTTCTTCTTTCTTTTTTTTTTTTTTTTACTTGGGATTAATTAAAGGGCTTGATTGGGTCACAGCTCTAAACTTATAGGCACACAACACGAGTACATCTAGTAGAATGTGGCCAAAGGAATCCATAGAGCTTAATAACTTTTGCGAGGATGGATGAGAATAAGCTCTATGAATGCAGGCGATTGGGGGAAGGGGGGTAGATCATCCGGTTTTCCCTTGGGAATGCTGGTGATCTTTAACATAATGCTAAGGTGGACAGACAGTGCGTGGTGACCTGCAAACAGCTGGTGTCGATGAGTGTTGCCACTAGTGCAGTCAACACAATGAGCACGAGGATATATTATGGGCAATCAACACTACATCATAAGGATCTTAACTCTTTTACGGTCGCGACTTCTTTAATGTGAGATTTCAGTTAATGTCGGACGATTTTATTCAGGTGACATTGAGTCATGGGAACCTGAGTATTAAGTCTGATATCACTACCCCACTTGTATTTGCAGCTTCTCTAGTATGATATTTTACCTAACGTCAGACGACTCCATTCACGCGTGTGTCAAAGGCCAATGAACTTCTGTATCAAACCTTGCAGGAACAATTTTCCCATAAATGATGACAAAAAAAAGTAATAATTCAGAAAATAGAAGCCTGAATTCTGGAAAGAAATCCAAGGCTGCGCAAATGGTAGGTAAATGCACCATCTTCGAGTTCAACTGCATTCAGTTAACGGTGACCTGGAGAAACATGTGGGAAACACTGAGACGAATCTTAAACCAGGAGATGGAAAGGTGAAAGTATCTGGGAAAACCTTCAGTGATATCTGGGTAAAAATGGTTGAGGAATTGCATGCGTGAGAGAGAGAGAGAGAGAGAGAGAGAGAGAGAGAGAGAGAGAGAGAGAGAGAGAGAGAGAGAGAGAGAGAGACCTGGTTTTCTGAAAGCTGTTTGTTATAGAATTGGCTAACTATGGTATCAAATATGTGGGGATAATGAGTTAGAAGGCTCCTCCCGCCCATCACTGCCTCCAGCCGAAGATTGTGTGTGTGTGTGTGTGTGTGTGTACGAATCTGGGTATAGGCTTCACAGCCTGCTCCCACGGCCCAGTAGTCTTCCTACATGCCATACACCTCCACATGTCACCACTTCGGCGCTAACACCCACCGTCCATATTGAATACATGATAGGGCTGTCTCATACAGGACTGGTGTATTGGTATTAGCGGAAGTATTTTTACATGTCGGCGGATCTTCTGGTAGATCGGTAAAGCCTGCTTTTATGATGATCAAATCCATAAACTGTTCCCTGCCCCAGCAGAGATTTGAACATAGGTCCGTTAGGACAGCAGACCATCTCTCTACCGACTGAGCCACCGCCTCCCGTCTATGCTACACTACAAGAAAACTGTCACGAAACCTTCGAATTAAGGGATCAGTATAATATATATTCTACAAAATCTTAACAATTAATCGCGGGAAGCAAAGTTATCAACGAGTATACAATGAATGGTTAGATACCGGGTATGTATTTTACACTGATGATTTTTTTTTTTTTTTTTTGAGGGGGGGGGGAGATTTAAAGCACTACACATACCAGCTCCTTTTCATTTTCTAGTGCTGTACTAGTTTTCGCCACACAGTAAAGCAATGTCCTCCATTTTATTGAAAATACTGAAAATTAAGTGCTTTGCTTCATTATACTAGAAACGATTGTCAGTAATTTTACACCCATTAACACTCTAGAGTAAATTTCGACAAGTATATTTATCAACTAAAGCATTACCATAATACTGTGCACTTGAATTGGCCTCTATCCAGTCTGCACTCAGTGAAAATAAACAATTTCAGTTCCTCCAAACCTTCGTCACTGGGTATGTTCCAAAGTAATGTTATCATATTGTCAAGCATGATCGTACTTTCTCCAGCTACTGTTATCTAATTATTGGACTGTGGTGATTACAATAGGACTCAATAGGAACTGTGTAAAATGACAATAATATTTTCCGAAATGTATTTGAATCACATTTCTCTACTTCCATGCGCTGTTATTATAGTTTCTAAATGTGATTCTTGGTTTGCATTCGGGAGTTCGATATCATAAATAATTTAGCCAACGATTTCATCTTCATGACCAAACGTTCTTGACTTTGCATTTTTCACTAATATATGTACAGTATATACATACATTACACACACACACACACACATATATATATAGATAGATAGATAGATAGATAGACAGATAAACAGATAGTTAGATATAGATAGATAGATAGATGGATAGATACTGTAGATAGATAGACAGATACAGTCCTTCCCCCTAGTACGCGAGTTCAGAGTACGCGATCCTCATTGTACGTGATGACCTATTTTTTTTCGAATTTTAGTGTATTTTTTAATAGAACGCGAATTAACCTCATTGTACGCAAGACGGGCAGCAAAGAGTGGCCCAAATCCGGGGTTACCCTGAGTACGCGACTTTGCCACCCCAAGAAACGAAAAACAGTTGCCTACGCTCCGCCCACCTTGTGACGTCAATGATGCGCACTTGTCACATGATGCCCAAGTGCGCTGTTTGGAGGATGGTGAGAGAGGCTCAGCAGAGGAAACACGTGGCAAGAGGGTACACTCGCTGTTCCATCAACATTCTTGTCTACTCTGAGGATTGTTTTGTGAGCCGGGATGTCTGACCCATCCTCAAGAAGGAAGAAGTGCATCGCCCATGCCATGAAGATGAAAGTCATTCGGAAGAGAGTGGGAAGGGTAACACTGCTATTGGGAAGGAACTCGGCTTGAAGGAATCGACAGTGAGAACAATATGGGCAAACAGGGAAGCCATAAAAAAGACTGTAAAGATGTATGGGATGGCGGCACTGGACAGAGAAGCAGGCTAACCAACCGGGCAATAATTCTCATGGAGAAGTACCTAGCAACATACATCCTGAGGAAGGAGAAGGAAGGAATTCCACTGAACGGGCACTACATTAGGGACCAGGCCAAGATTTTCTACAAAGCTGCATCTGTGAAGCTGGGTGTCACGAAACCCTTTAAAGCCTCCGTGGGATGGTTATGCCGCTTCTTGAAGTGCAAGGAGCTACATCACATTCACTTCACTAGCAAGCGTACATCTGCAGATGAAATGGCAGCTAGGAACTATCCTCCCATACTGAAAGGAATAAGCGACGAGGGTGGCTACAGCAGACACCAAATTTACAACAGATGAAACGGCTCTATACTACAAGGCTATGCCGAAGTCTACATATATCAGTAAGCAGCGGCACCAGGCCCGGGGGAGAAAAGTGGACAAGAGCAGGATAACGGTCATGTCTGCTGTGAACTTATCAGGCTCACACAAGATGCGGCCTGTTGTAGTTCATACCGCAGCACACCCCAGATGTTACAAAAATCTTTGCTGCATGGATGATAGCGAGGTGTACTGGTACAGCATTTCCAATGGCTGGATGACAAGCAGCATCATTTCCGAGTGGTTGTTGCAGCACTTCATCTCTGACGCCAAGGCTAAATTCAAGGAACTTGGCATCCCCTTCAAGGTGCTCCTCGTCCTCGACAACACCCCAAGTCATCCAACCTGGCTAGCAGACCTCAGCATGGTATGCAAGATTGTTTTTTGCCACTCAGAACGACCTCTCTCATCCAACTGCTAGACCAGGAGTTAATTGCAATGGTAAAGCAGCTATACCACCAATGCCTCTGCAATCATCTCCGCAGCAAGACCGACAGCTCTAAGGAACTGCAGACAGACTTGGACACAGCTGGAAGTGATGTCATGGACGCCGAGGATGGTTTGGACTTGCCACCTGCTTCACCTGCACCATCAGCATCAACTCCTGATAAGATTGTTATGGCTTTTTGGCGGTCATTCAGCCTAAAGGATGCCATCACATTCTTGTTGTATTCTTGGGCAGATATAACCGCTGCAACAATTAACCATGCTTGGCGGCTCCTTGTACTGCACCTGTGTGAAATCGCACTGGAAAGCAGCTTTCAGTTCCTGGCCACTGCCGAGGCAGCCACTCTCACAACTGCACATGCTGTGCCCGGGTTTCAGGCCGTCACGCTAGGGGAGATCAGGGGCTTGCATTCGGCAGCAGTGGAGCAGGAACCCCAGGAAGTCGTGCAGTGAGTGGACAAGGCCGACGCAGAGCAGGAGATCGCAGCAGAAAAGCCAGCAACACCAGTGATGGAGAGCAAAGATTTGTCCATGATGGAGATCAGCCGGGTACTGTGTGCCCTTGATAAATTCAAGGAGGAATTCAAGGACATCGAACGCTCTCAGTTGCGAGTGGAGGAGGTGATGGCTTCACTGGACAGAATCTTCCGTTACTACACAGACAAGCACAATCAGGAAGTAAACAGACGGAAGCAAACCCTCATCATCCGTTACCTTCGGCTCCAAGAAAGTGAGGAATCACTCCCTTCAACATCAGAAAAGCCATATCCTGAGGAGGATCAAGAGGATGATGCGATGTCTGAGGTGTCAGAAATAGACTTTGAAGGGTTTATGAACGAAGTAAGTGCATTACGTAGTGAAAGTGTCGAAAATGCTGGTGACGAGAGTGGTGAGGAAGGTGGTGTATTGGGTGGTGCGGTGGGTGATGCAGGAGATGCATGCTAGGTGCCTCATCCTGCCTGGGATCCCCTTCTTACCTCCATCAAGCCTGTTGTCATCTTCGGTTAAGGTGAGCAGCCATATTCTTGTTGGTATAGTTAAGCCATATCCTTGTTGACTTAGTAACGCCATAATCTTGTTGGTTTACTTTATCTTAGGTAATATGTCTTAGATAGTTCCCCTGTACAGAACAATACTCAGGCCTGAAAGGAGTCTTAAGGGTTGCCCATGAAGGGGGGTGCAGCCCATATGTAACTTTTTCAATAAGTTTATGTATTCAGAGTATGCGAATTCCTAGTATGCGCCGTTTTCTGCTGCCCATATAGGCGCGTACTAGGGGGAAGGACTGTAAATATATATCTATATATATATATATATATATATCCATCCCGTGGATTGCAAGTCATAGCTCAGGCTGGGCAGCGTCACGTTCCGAGCCACATTGCAGGCTGTACTGGCCATGCATCACCGCTAACTACTCCACCCCTACCCAAACTCACGCGTGTTGCTACGCAAAAACGGAGAAAGAGAGATTTTTCTTTTCAACAGATGATGCCCTGGATGTTTATCTTCAAGTTTATAATAAGCAAAAACAATTTTTTTTAAATTCATTTCTTAACTACTCTTCTACTTAAACTTAAGCATGGCCCTACGCAAAGACGGAGAGAGAGAGAGAGAGAGAGAGAGAGAGAGAGAGAGAGAGAGAGAGAGAGAGAGATTGTTTCTTTTCACTGTATGATGCCCTGGATGTTTATCTTCAAGTTTATAATAAACAAAAACTAAAAAATATTTTTTTCTTCATTTTTTGCGCACCACGGGGTGGGAAAAAAAAGGGTAATTGCGCAATCCACGGATATAATATATATATATATATATATATATATATATATATATATATATATATATTCTCATTCTTGAACAGAGTTAAGCAGCTTATCAAGATCTCTGAATCACGGGCCTTTTAAGTATGCATTCGATTCTTGGCAGTTTATCATCAACATATTTTGTATTATAATTATGAAAAGATTTTTAAAATACTTTCCATGTAAATTACAGAGTAGAAACTAAAACTGAACCTTGAGATGCTCCACTTATGTGTACACTGTGGCATTTTGAATGATCCTTTTGGTGGGAACTTTATGAAATTCTTTATGGAAATCGAAACAGCTAAGGTTAACAGATCTGTTATTTTGGCATACTTCAAGTGTAACTGAAAATACATGAAAAATAGTAGGATTGTGAAAATGACCTTTTATTCCACAATTCATACAGCCATTCTCTGATGAGATTATACTGGGCTAAGAGATTAATTCCACTCTGATGATGGCTCCCAATAATTGGCAAACGCCGGATGTTAAACTAATTAGGCGGTCTTATCCATGATGGTTTATAATACATTTTCTTGAGGCTGATGAAAAGCTGAGATAGACATCGATATTTCCATTCTTTATTTCTTTTAAATTAGAGAGAGAGAGAGAGAGAGAGAGAGAGAATGCCACTGGAATGACGGAGAATCAAAACAAGATGAGAAATGGAAAGAAAAAATCTGAAAATGTGTAACACAAAATATTATAAACATTGTCAACCTCAAGAAAAAAAAAGAGAATAAAGGCGTGTGACGACCAAGAACTGAACGAAAATGGATAACGAAAGACAAGAAGATGGAAAGACAGGAATAATGGAATCGAGAACTGCAGACAAAGACGAGAGAAAGGATGAGAAGGGAAAGCAAGTGAAAGGGAGGAGGGAGGAGCTATTGAGGGTAGCGGTGTAGGAAAAGATGAATGCGATAGAACAAAGAGAAGAGAAAGGAGGAGGAGGAGGAGGAGGAGGAGGACGAGGAGGAGGAGGAGGAGGAGGAGGAGGAGGAGGAGGAGGAGGCAAAGAAAATAAAGGAAAGTGGAGGAGGGCAAGGACACACCATAATGTAACGAAGAGAATGCAGAGACGAGGGACTGGAAGAAGATAATGGTGAAAAGTCACGTACAAAAGTGCAAAGGAAAATAACTGGAGAACAGCGGCGGGGACATCACGAGAACTTACGACCGTAATCCTTAAAAAAAAGAAAAAAAGGAGGGGAAGGAGATTCGAAGATATAGGCAAGCCTGAAATATCTGCTGAGCTTTTTAATCATCAAAGTGGATGTGTTACTTCATCTGCCATGACACACATCACTGTAAGCATTCAATCTTAGATGAAATGACTATCAGTAATAGAGGATCTTCCTTCCCCTTCGTAATCTCTGGCTCAAGAATATAACACTGAAAGAAATAATTTTGTTGGGCAACGTAAAGAGAAACATGGAAAGATGATGAATGAATGTGGAAATGAATATGAAAGATCCTTGTTGAATAAAAGGAGAGCAACAGAGGATAGAGAATAGTAGAAAATAAATGAGAGAACTGTAGAACATGTAAAATGACAAGGAAATGAGAAAAATGACAAAAAACAGCGAAAACAGGGAAGAAGAGAAAGAATGAATGAAGCGACTGTGGAAGAGTGAGAGGTAACATCATAAGAAAAAAAAAAGGAAGATAAAATCAAAGTGGTGACTATATTCCAATAACAAACCATCTTTTCGGTTCTTTTGTTTCACCTTTTTCACGGTTTTTGACCCTGTACTGCACACCTAAAATATTTGAAACAGACGGAAACAGGACGAAAATGCAGATTATAATTATATATATATATATATATATATATATATATATATATATATATATATATATATATATATATATATATATATATATATATATATATATATATATATATATATATATATATATATATATATATATCTATATATAAGAGAGAGAGAGAGAGAGAGAGAGAGAGAGAGAGAGAGAGAGAGAGAGAGAGAGAGAGAGAGAGAGAAATGTAAAAGTGGCACAGTTCTTCATTTTAGTACAGTTTTTAAATAATAAAAAGAGAGAGAAGGGACTCACTTATGTTTATGCGTACATATGGACGGCAAGGATGCACTAGGAAAGACTATCAAGATCGCCGTGACAGGATGAATAAAACAAGAATGGATGTTGGAAGTGGAAGACGAAGTGATATATGCATGTAAAATCGCGGTGGTGCCAGGAGAGGTCATGACCCAAAGGTACACCACGACACAACGCCTTGACAAAGATGGTGAGGCAGATGGAGGAGATAAAGAGCGGGTTTTGGGGGGATGGTGACAGAGTTAGAGTGACACACACACTGCCAGACCTGACAGGTGACAACATCACGACAGTGGAGACACGGCACACACCGTGACGCATCACGATAATGGAGACACGGCACACACAGTAATACATCACGACAGTGGAGACACGGCACACACAGTAATACATCACAATAATGGAGACACGGCACACACAGTAATACATCACAATAATGGAGACACGGCACACACCGTGACACATCACGATAATGGAGACACGGCACACACAGTAATACATCACGACGATTGAGACACGGCACACACCGTGACACATCACGACGGTGGAGACACGGCACACACCGTGACACATCACGACGGTGGAGACACGGCACACACCGTGACACATCACGACGGTGGAGACACGGCACACACCGTGACACATCACGACGGTGGAGACACGGCACACACCGTAACACATCACGACGGTGGAAACACGGCACACACCGTAACACATCACGACGGTGGAGACACGGCACACACCGTGACACATCACGACGGTGGAAACACGGCACACACCGTAACACATCACGACGGTGGAGACATGGCACACACCGTAACACATCACGACGGTGGAGACACGGCACACACCGTAACGAGAGTTTAGGCGGCACCCAGAGAAAGTATCAGCGATATCATTACAGTCAATTGCAGGGCTGCTATGCATTCAATCATTATCTTCTTCGTAATTATGTTAACGATTAATCTCATTTCCAGATGTTCTGTGTCATGAAGCAGAACAAATTTAGGGTTATTGTTATTCTTAGTTAGACCCTCAAGGTAATGACTGGCAAACTAGAGAAAATTATGCGATAATTTGTCAATAAATAAAAACTCATCTTCTACATCATTTGTTTACATTCATTCGCTAGATATGCGGCTTGTATAAAGAGTCACTCATTTAGGCTATTAATACCATTACCTCGTCATACATCCATTAGGCTAAATTACTTCATCAAAGAGAGGCCTCCTGCAGATGTACCACTTAATTGTAATTATACCACTTACTATCGGTTTCTGACAGACTTTGATGATATTTACGTGAAGAGGAAAGAAAGTTACGACTAGAAAAGCAAACATAAAAGCACTTTCGATATGATTTGTAATATTTCATTTGTGCATCTTCTCTGACTGAATATTTATCAAACATGGTAATTCTAAGACGAAAGATAAATGGGAATTATTTTACACACAAACAATATGTAGCACCTAAATAATCCACCACCCTCCCGGCCATCAATTATTTACAGGGCCGAAAATTTGGCTTTGCCCTGTGACCCTGACCTTCGACGACGGCACAAAATCGAATTTCTTCACAGCCGCTTTACCCTAAACCCTCCCATAAAATCTAGTCTAAATCAGATCGAAACTGTTTAAGTTGACCTTGATGACCTTAACCTTTGCCCATGACATTTAAATGACTGTTATCAAAATTTAAATCCTAAATTTTCACCTTAACATGAACTCTTTCACAAAGTGTGGTTTAAACTGGATAGAAATTATATTTAACGACCTTGCCACGTGACCCTGCCCTATCAACTATTCATTAAAAAAAAAAAAAAAAAACCTAGGTCAACTTCATGGCTGACAATCAACGCTTCCACCAAGTTTGGTCCCAATCATATCTGAACTGGATTAATGATTTTGTTCACACACACACACACACACACACACACACACACACACACACACACACACACACACACGTGTCCTGAGACCTTGACATTTGACTGTTCTCAAATTGGCTCACTTCGTTCTTGCCTTAATCTGAATCGTTCCACCAAGTTTCGTCTTAATCACACAAAACTGTTTAGTTGACTATGCTATGTCAAACTCTGGCCTTGTCCTGTCACCTACTGTTCCCAAAAACATGAAGTCAACCCTTTGGTAACCCACAACCCTTCCACCAAGGATGAAAGCTTGGTTATTTTGTTTACACACACACACACACACACACACACACACACACACACACACACACACACACAATTATCTATCCATCTATCTATCTATTTATATCTATCTATCTATCTATCTATATAATGTCAACGAAATGACTCATATTTTAATAATTTTCTTAAATGCAATGACAAGCTATTTCAATTACCAAATCACAAACAGCAAAATATCGTGGGTAACTGAATTACATGCAGATTTTTGTCGTTTCCCACACTTGTGTTTTTCTACGTACTTATACTAAGCAGACTTGATATATGATAAATTACAGGTTATCTGTGACCAGTGACACAAAGTGCAGGACAGTAATGAAGTTTATGTCTCATATCTTTAAATAATGAATGAGTGAATGATTGAATGAAAATACCAGTGAATATCGTATATACATGAGAACAAAACTAATTTAACAAGCTGCGACACAACAGTGAAGCTACCATGACCAATGCCATGCAACTGCAACAAAGAAAGCAAAAGGACTGTGCGCGGGATGACGACGAAGAATGGTTAAGGTGGGGAAAGGAGGCGGCACATGACAGCGGGGATGTGCCAGGAAAGCCTGTGTCTGGCCTCAAGTGTGCCAAGGCTCCTCATAACAAAGACGAGCCTGGAAGTGTGAGAAAGATAAGATCTGGAGTGTGTAATGGCGGGCGGATGAGAGAAAGATGAAGGGAAACGGCAGGGGCGTGTACCGTGTGTGGCAGGGCGTGGTGAAAGAGATAGTGAAGCGACAGAGTGAAACAGAACATGAGAGAAAGAAACTCTTAGTGACTAAGAATGACGGAATTAAGAATACAGGTATCAAAATGAGATGGGTTGGTAATTATCTTGAGAAACAGATAACACGAAGTGTGTCAATAATTAAACTTTAACGTGGAAACTTCAAGTAGATCAGTGGTTTAGTTATGACGCTGATGACAAAAAAATTTCTGTAATGAAGCTATTACAAGGGTAACAATCAGGGCAAATTAATTAGGTGGAGTGACGCAGAGATTAAAGGATTAAAATGTTATGTGATTCACATATTAGCTACGGCAGAATACAGTAACATAATTTGTAGCACTGATATGAGATGAAGCCAGGATCCCGGGGGCTTGAATGCAGTGTGGATGATTATATGGCCAATTTCACTGGACACGCTATTGCTATTTCTCTCAAGCTGTACTTCTTTCTTTGTTTCTAGGTTTTACATCATGCTGTCATTAAGTGGGAAACATCAGTGTGATGGTGTAGCATAAATATGAGACGTTAGAGAAACAAAAAAGAAAAAGAAAAAATGGTGAAGAGAGGTACAGTACTGACAACTAAGGGCAGTGTGTGACAAAGACGAGGTGGAAAAGGCTATGGCACAGTCAGGGTATGGCGTGACACTACCCTAAATGTAAAAGAAGCCAAATGGCAGTAATAAATAAGGTTGTGATAAGGATCTCAACACACCATACTCAGGAGTGGGGTCATGCGATTCCCCCAAAAGGTAGGACTGGATCGTTCTGAAGCTGTTGGGTATGATCGTAAAAATTAGTTTCATCAGACTGGCGTGTTAATCCCATCGCTTAAATGACGTCTTTTTAGTCTTGTTCTTGTTATTTCCACGCGATAACATTTAATACAGCAGAGACTTCTTAAACAAGGGGTATTAATTGTAACCTTCTACCACTTCTTTAAATACCATAATAAATAAAGTCGTCTGGTTAAAAACGCTTGTGCCACAGAAACCAAAGCAAGTGACATACAGTAAAAGAATTCAAGGGACAAAGAGTATCAAAGCAAAGAGTAAATAGGAACACAGAATGGACGCCGAAGTAAAAGGATGAAATAACTAAGGAAGGTAATATGTCAAAGGCGGCGCTACTAGATACAGAGTATATGTTGTAAGCTTGTGAAAAACAAAAACAGTAGGAAAACGCGACAACAAGTGAGAAAGATAAAGTATGAGTCAGTGTGTGTAGTGTGAAAGTGATGGTGTGTACTGTACAGGGGCAATGAGATGGCCAGGAAGTGACAGAGATACTGAAAAAAACAAAAAAAACAAAAAAGAAAGGTGTGAGCTTGACACATGGATGACAAGAAGAAGGAAGATTAGATTTATGCCTATCAACAGCAGGGGGGTCATTAAGGCAGGTAAAGGACAGCAAAATTTTAACAGGTATTGCAGAGTAAAAAGGTAACAGATGGACTACTGTGTGTGTAAAGTGAACATGGTAAGGGAGTAAAGTAAAATAATATAACAGAGGGAAACTTTACGGCCAGATGGTTATATAGTGGCAATATGAACGTCGCAGTATGATAAAGAGGATGTAACAGAAAAAGAGAAACCAGATAGTGTGACAAAGAGAAGTAATGTTTCAAGAGGTAAAGGAAGACAAAAGAATGTGATAAGGAAGGTACAACGGCGGAGGAGGATGGTAGGTCACAGGGGGGCAAAACAGTGTGACAGTGAAGGTTGCAGGGGGTGACATAAAAGCGTGAACCGATAAGGGTACTACAGACACAATTGAAGGGTGTGACAAAGTGTGACGATGGGAGTAACAGGAGGGCTAGAAAGTGTGACATAAAGGTGAAAGATGTCAGGGAAGATACAGGAGAGTGAGAGCTTAACAAAGATAGTGTGACAGAGTGAGAGTGCCTGGGTGGGTGGGATGTAACACAAGAGCCAAGGAGTGGGGCAGAGAGCGCGTGGGGGTGTTATGGAGTCGCTCTGGGGTCATCTGGCCACACCAACAAAGAAAGGGGGGAGGACCATATCACTTAACTCCATACCTCCTCTCTCTCTCTCTCACACACACACACACACACACACACACACACACACACACACACACACACACACACACACACACACACACACACCTCCAAAATACCTCTTCACTACAAGAACGTAACATACTACCTCCAAATGATTTAATTCAATTTAGAGGAACAACTAGATACAGGCTTAGCCCCTCAGTATGAAGGTTATTAAGTTGAATAAAATCGTCCAGAGGCAACAAGACCAAAGCACACACAGCGCATCACCGGACTGACGAGGGTAACAGCGTCTCCCAAATAAGTGTGTCAGTGTCAGATTGTAATACATGTATCGATGGTCTACGGTGAAGAATTAGACGTTAATACCGTCCTTTGTACATAAACTTGCTGCGAGTGACATTGGTACTAAACACTCAAAACTTTGTACAGAGGAACATAACTCCACTGCAACTGATGAGGTGAAATATAGTGCTTTTTGCGTATATCAGATATCTTTATTCTCTCCAGCAAGGAGAGTATGTTATCAACCCTGTTAGCTTGTTAGTCTGTCTGTTTAGCACGATAACTCAAAAACTAAAAGAGAAATTTGGACTACATTTGGTGGGTTGATAGCCCATGTCCCATGGAATAATCGATTAACTTTTGGAATCGATCCGGATCGTATTATAGATTCTGGATCAGGAAAACACTTTTTGCAAAACCCTAATCAAAGATGAGAAAACATAACCAATTATGAGGAGTGGTTTGGAAATTAAATTGCCCTTGCCGGAGAGATGCGCTCCACTGAGTGTCCCTCTAGCTAACTTCTTTTATTAACGTATGACGGAGAATTTCTGTTAGCCACGCAAAATATATAACTACTATTTATCATAAGCTTCATCATGCCGAAGAACGAGTCTCACCTCTTACTCTTTTGTAAAAGCGACAGTGAATCAAATATTTGTTCATTTATCCTGAACTCACAAGATCCACGACAGAAGGTATATTTCTCTTACCCTTACCTGATCTTACCCAACCTCAAGAATTTTCACGTCGTGATTTAATGGAATTGCATTAAACAGGATAAATGACTGATCAGTCACCCTGGAAATATGACAGATCTGCACAGTTTAAAGGTAATCGAGCTAAATTACTGAGGGTTTCTTGATCTTAATCATGACTGACAGTCTCTATTTCCGGTATAAAAGAAATTATTTTCTAGGGCACATTATCATCATCATCATCATCATCATCATCATCATCATCATCGTCATCATCATTATCATGACCCCTTTTCTCACCTGAGGATACGGTGAAATAGGATTCAGAAATGAGAAATGAGACTGAAAGTGTGACAACTATCAATGGGCCTGACAATCATGCACACAGTACCCAAGTCTCCGGAATCCTGGCTTTACTTCACAGACGAATTAAGTCACCTAGTTTACTCAGTCAGGCAGGTTCTGCGTCCATAACTCTCACACTCCTTACCTAACCTCACCTGGCCACCTTGCACCCTGACCTTCGGTAGGGGTCAGGGGTCAGGTGCGGCCAGGGGAAAGGTAGAGGTGTGGGAGGGGCAGGGGGAGGGGGTAAAAGGGGAGAGGGATGGCGTGTGTGTAAGGAAGAGAGATTAGGGCTGGGGGGGGGGTAATAGGAGAGGAGATATACACTAGAGGAGGGGTGAGGGCGAGATGTGGCAGAGGAAGGGACAGGGAGGAAACAGACGAGGACGGGGCAAGGGGAGGAGGAGAGAAGAGGAGAGACAGTATGGGGGAAGGAGGGATGAGGGAAGGGAGTGACGGAAAGGAAAGACAGAGTAAAGAAACGTAATGACGCGAGAATCTGAGCTATAAGTGTGTGGGTGTTGGTTTCATGAAGGTGTGGGTGTGAATGAAAGAGTGACTGTGAAAGAATGGATGAGGCTGAGACAGAGGCGAAGGAACGTGTTTGTAGATAAGAGAAATGAGTGAGTGAGTGAACGAGCGAAAGAGTAAATAAGTGAATGGGTGGGTAAGTGAGTGAAAGTGTGCGATCAGTAAGAACAAAAGGACGCGCAGAAGACGTGAGAAATAGCATAGGGTAATTAAGTAATCAAACGAGTGAGAAAATAAAAAATCAGAGAGAGAGAGAGAGAGAAAGAGAGAGAGAGTCAGTGTGAAAGTACGCATTTGTGAACAGCACAAGACTGACTTTGAAAGTGGGAGTGAGCAAGATGAATTACCTTTTCTCTCTCTCCCTCTCTCTCTCTCTCTCTCTAATCGATCTATCCTATTCTCTTTCTATCCATCTGGCTGCTGATGCTGCTACAGTGACTTATCTGTCTCTATCCGTCTGTATATTTATTTCAGTAAGATACAAACATGGATGTCGGTTGCCGTATTAAACAAAAATAAACATACAAAGCAACTGATTGTAAGAAATTAACAAGAATTTGGTGTATATGAACTAGCCAACAAATAGCATCACCATAGGGGTACAGTTATAACTACAAGAGAAACACAACGCTTAAAGAAAAGGTACAGAGGCTGAAAAGAATCTGTTGTCCACGCCTACTATTGCCCATCATGAGTGTTGGGGTCCGGGACTGAGTTACTTATATCAGACACTTTATGCGAGTGCTCCCCCTGGCATTATGTGAACAATATATCCCAACCATTTATCGGATGCAAACCCTTATGAGTCACATCTGGCTGGAACACCTTAACCCAGTAGATCACTAGGCATCCATTTGGTTAATATGGTTACCACCCAACGTAATACTCGTAAATGGGTTACTGGGCTTAAGAAAATGGTTTGTCACACAAGTGTGTAATCACCATCCACATACCTTGCCTATCTATTCTCTCATAAGCTTTCTCCAAGTCCACGAAGGCAGCATACACTTTCCTTCCCTTCTCTAGATACTTCTCCACTAAACATCTTAGAACAAATATCTGATCTACACACCCTTTTCCATTCCTAAATCCCCCTTGTTCTTCTCCAACTAGCTCCTCTGCCATATGCCTAACCCTATCAATGAGTATTCTACCATATATTTTACCAGTCACACTAAGAAGACATATACCCCTATGGTTACCACATACTTCTCTCTCCCTTTTTCTTTTGTATAAAGGAACAATTATACCTGATTTCCAGTCCTCTGGAACCCTTCCCTCTTCCCAAGCCAATCTACACAACTTCCATATCCACTCCACAACAATCTCACCCCCATACCTCAGCATTTCACCACACACTCCATCAATTCCTGGGGACTTTCTCTCCATCAATTCCTGGGGACTTTCTCATCTTGATCTTCTTCACTGCATCCACTGCTTCCGTCCTACTGATCTCTTCCTCCCTCCTCTCATTTGTTCTTCTTCCAGCCATTCCACTTATACTCGCACTATTCTCACTCTCTACATTCAACAAATCCTCAAAGTGCTCCTTCCATCTCCTCAATTTCTCTCTCTTCTCCCCCAACAATCTATTATTCCCATCTTTCACTCCCCTACTATTTCCCCTTTCACACTGCCTTACTTTCTTTACCTCCTTCCAAAACAATTTCTTACTCTCCCTCCATTTCACACTCAGTTTCCTCCCAAACTCTTCATCCACTTTCTTCTTACTCTCCTTTGATATTTCCCTCCTAGAAAAAAACAAAAGCAAAATAGCAGAAAGCCAAATTCATAATCCGTTCATTTCGAGAGCATAGACACACTGCATTTGAAAGACTGGAGGCCATAGACGATAGGGTTTGCTCTACTACTAATACTAATAAAAAAATAAATACCAATAATAATAATAATAATAAAAATACTAATATTCAGAGGACGTTTTTTTACATTTTATTCCATCTCAAAATTAAGGTTCAATATTTAACTTAATTTTCTATCAACTTTTGGAACCAGATGGGCTATATTATATAGCTTTAATTACTGTTACTTGTAGAGAACCTTTATAAGCTGATGGAAATCATTTAGTATCTGCAAGAAAAACAAAAAATTAATTTCATCGGGATGAAGGTGTCCACGGCGCAACACTGACACAGAATCATATTCTTACTGATTGCAGGTATGTGCCAGTACAAGCAAGCATGGGTTTTTGATGGTTTAATAACTGTAAATGTTTCATATATTGTGGTGGCCGGCTTGCACACGCTCTCACCATACGCAGGCAGCTCTACTATACACATGCAAGGAACGTTTTATGGGTTCTAAAAGGAAACTTATCTTTTGGGACGAGGAGCGGCACTTTCTGCAACTGAAGACGGAACCAGGCTTCGCACAAGGGTATAAGTGAGGAAGTCTTGCAAAGTGTAAGGTAAGAACTGAGGATGTGCCTATGAGTTGCAATGTTGTGAATGAGTCTATACTACTATATGCGAGCTGATTGAGTCTAGACGAGTGTGAAAATATGCCAGGATTAAGGTATAACTATTATTCTGCCATGTAATCGTTAAAAGTACAAAGGAGGACCCAAATATTCCCGGAATAAATTGATGGTACGGGAAAACAAAATAATTCCCCGTTGTGCCGGTAGGTACCGCTTGTGTGCAGTTTGGTGAATCAGTCAGCCACTTAGCATCGCACTGACAGAGGGTCGAGTTCGTATTTCTGGTGTTTTTTCTTTGTTTGTACACATGACTACTGCGATTTTCGTCCTCAAACCACTATCGTATATCATGTGAAAGTGTGTCATAACTTGAAAGAACAACTGAGAAATGACCCAGAATTGCTTTGAAATGTCATTACAGGTGATGTGACCTGGGTTTACGGGTATGACCCCAAAACCCAGCAGCAGTCCTGTCAGTGGAAGACACTAACATCTCCACCCCCCCCCCCCAAAAAAAAAAAAAAAAAAAAAAAAGTCAGGTCAAGTTCAGCGGCAATATTGATTTTATTTTTTGAAACTGAGGGGGTTGTCCATAATGAATTTGTTCCCCGTGGGCAGACTGTGAAACAGCAGTTTTACATTACGGTGCTGAGGCGTCTATGGGATAGCATCACGCGTAAATGTCCAGAGAAGTGGCGCACCCAGAAATGGTACCTGCATCACGACAAGAACCCATCACACACCGCGCCGATAGTTCAGCAATTATGGGCCCAAAACAACGGCGTTGTTGCTCTGCAACCTCCCATACTCGCCAAATCTCGCTTCCTGTGATTTTTTCTTGTTCTCCAAGAATAAGTTAGAATTGAAAGGCAGATGATTCGGCAACTTACAAGAAATCCAGGAAAAAATGCACGAGTCTCTGGACAAGGTGACAAAAGACGACAACAGGAAAAGTTTCCAGGAATGGGAAAAGCGCTGGGATATGTGAATAGTGTCTCACGGGAAGTATTTTGAAGGGAACTAATATGGATTTGCTGCGAGTTTTGCAATAAAGTTTGTTTGTTAACAATTCCAGGATGTTTTTTTATTCCTCTTCATACGCCTTAAAAAGTAGGAAGAGACTTACATGTACTTTTACTACCTCGACCTTGTCCTTATCGCTTTTGACACGAGAACAACAAAAACTACTGACGCTCCCGGGTCAGTAATTATTAAACATCTTAACCAATTGCGAGGATACGTAATTCTCCTTAACTGGCTATTATTAACAATTATCGCTTCACTGCTCGTGCATGCTTAATATTCACTCGAGTTTCCATAAGAGGGTTTGGTAGCTTATGTATGAAGATAAAAGTATACAAAAACAATCGTATGCGTAACTAAATTTAAGAAGGTTTAAAATTATGGTTCTAGATTCTTGGCGGCCTTGAGCGGGTTCTGTGGTTGTGTAACATTTTGTCTCGTCTTCACCTTTAGGCGGGCTTCTCTGTCTTTGTTATTCTTTACTGTGTTAATGACTGCTCTCTCTCACGGATTAAAGGACACAGTAACAAAGACAGGCACAGCAGTCACCCGGGGTTCCTCAAGGCGTTCTCTTGGCGCCTCATTACCAACACAGCTAACATTTTTTCCCTCTACGATCTGTTCCTCTTCCTACTTACTTTCCTCCTTATCCTCTTCACTCCCACTAGATACTTTACACTGAATTCTTGCTGAGTCTGGATGTTTACATTTAGCTTCATATGGCTCCCTGGCAATGATGTGGTTAAAAATGGCTCTTATCTAACCTCTCTAGTTCATATAGTCTAAGTTATTTTTATTTACCAGGAGATACCACTGATACAATAAACATACCTCTGGGCCGAAGGTATTAACACTGATCTAAATAAAATCGTCAAACACTGAGTGAAATACTGCAAAATACTAGAACCGTCCATATCCATTCCATGATGGAGGTTAAATAAGTGTTTGATACGCCCGAAAAATTCTCCTCCCTCTTCCTACTTCTGTTTTGTTTCCTCCCTCTCAAGCAGGTGTCTCTTATGCTGGAAAAAATGGCCAGTTCAAGGTAAAGGCACAAAGGAAGCTCAGGTGGGTGACATTTTCGGGACAATGTTATTTTCTTCACCTTTACCTCCTCTTACCACAACTTGTTCCCCTTGAATCCTATGTTTTTTTTTTCGTTTTTAGTTTGGCTTCAGTATTTCCAAACGAAACTGTTACGTTGGGATAAACAATCTGTAGTGACGGAGATAGAAACGGTATCTATGAACCCCTTCAGTGAACCCGGAAACCAAAGGAAATAGACAGAAGGCAGCAATAATAAAATCAATAATACAAAAGATCCTCGTAGTAATTTTTTTTACGCTCTTTTCGGCTGCTAAATTCACGGTAATTTACGAACAAAAAAAAAAAGTCTACATAGGTCCCCTTACGGTATTGCATATAAAGCTGGTATGTCTGCGTCCCTCTAATTTACGGCATCATTGTATGGAAGAATCTGTATTATTTAATCCAGATCCCCAACATAAGTGAGTTAACTACATCATCGAACTGAAGGGGCTATTCTCTTCCCTCTCCCTCGCCCATCTTCCTCTCCCCTTCCGTAGCCCAGGGTCCCACGCCTTCGTGTGTCATTACCTGCCCGAAACTGACAACACGACAGACGAATGGAGAAACGATGGACGAGATGACGACCATGTGCAGACAGAGAGAAGGCGAATGGATAGACAGTGGACGCAGATACAACAACCGGAGAAATTATGAACCGAAACTAGTTAAATGGCTGACGGCCTGATAACGGATAAAGGCATGATGGACGGAGAGACGATGAATGGAAAGATGATGAATGGAATGATGACGGATGGATAAATGTTAGACAGATAACAGATGGAAAGACAACGGATGAAAAGATGGAAGGAGAGACTACAGAGAGGAGGATGACGGACGGAAACTACAAGACCAAGAGAAAATGGACGGCAGGTATTCAACTAAAAGACAGATGATGGATGGAAACCTTGGAAATGAAACAAAAGCATTCAGAGGCGGAATGCTAACTGCCCCTCAAAATATGTTGTTGAATAAGGTACAAGCTACCTACAAACCAAATATAAAGACAATGCGCAAAACTATACGGAATTCAGTCACTGCGTTTCACAAAAGGCCTATCCATTAAAATATGGGGACTGGCACCGGGTCATCTTTAATCTAATCCTCACCAATAGCAATAGATTTATGCTTTTCTACAGAGATGCTATTTCCTGAGGGTTTGGTGAAAATTGGTCCCCAACTTTTCGAGATATTTTGGCAACACACACACACACACACACACACACACACACACACACACACACACACACAAACACACTAACAAAAACTATATTGCCTCGCGTTGCTAAAGGCGGCCGATAATAATTAATGACAAACGAGAATATGATGGCTGGAATGGTGACAGAGGCAGTACGACAATTAACGGACGGAAAGATGACTGAAGAAGGAGCGATGGACGGACAGACAAATGACACACGGAAAAGTGACTGACGGAGAGGTGACGGACGGACAGATGACGAACGAGCAAATAACTAATAAACAAATAACGGACGGATAACTGACGAACAGAGAGATGACGGACGAATAAATGAATGACGGATCGATGACAATCAGAAAAAATGGCAGACGGAATTAAAATGAAAGATGGCTAATGCAAAAACGACAAATAAAAAAAACAGGAGAAGACTAAATAACTGAGAGACAGGGAGAAAGTAGGGGAAGGAATTTAAAGATGGACTTGCCTGTGGGAGGGACGCTGGGTACAGCCTTGAATGAATTGTGGGGTGCATGGAATATTATGGATAGTGATGAAGTGGATGGGACGAGAGAGAAAGACAGATTGTGTGTGTGGATTCAGTGAGTGAAGTGGGGTGCTAGGTGGGTCAGGTCAGTTGTTAGGTGAGTGTGGATGAGTAAGGTGGGCTGCACAGTGGGTGTAGGTGGGCTGCTCAACTAGGGTGGGTGTGAATGAATACGTGAGTTGCATGATAAAGTGCGTGAAGGTGAGTTGTTAGGTGGGTACGGCATAGGCCAGTAAGTGGGTGAGGTGGGCTGGTAGGTGGATGAGGACTGACAGGTGGGTTAGGTGAGCTGGTAAGTGGGTCAGGTGGGATGGAAGGTAGATGAAGTGGGATCGCAGGTTGGTGAGGTAGGCTGGCAGGTGGGTAAGGTGGGGTTTGAGATGGGAAAGGCTGGTTAATTTAGGAGGACTGACAGGTAAGGTAGGGTGCTGAGAAGGAAGGAAGGTAGTTAGGTGGGTTGGCAGGTGGGTGAGATGTGCTGATAGGCGGCTGGAAAGGGTTACTATACGTGGGAGAAAATTACTACCACTTAAGATGAGGGTGGTGATTGGGGCAGTGTCTGGGTCGTGGTGGTGGCGGTGACAAAGAAGGCTATGGTGGTGGTGGTGATGATGATGATAGTGGTGGTGATGAGAATGGTGATGGTGGTGGCAAGGATGGTGACGATTAGTGGTGGTGATGGTGATAGTGGTGGTGCTGGTGGTAGTTGCGGGGATTGTGGTCGAGGTAGTGATGGTCGTGGTAGTGATATGGAGACAGTGGTGATGGTACTGCTGATGATGGTAGAATTGGTGGTAATTATCATGATGGTGATGGTGGTAAGGGTTGGGAAGTTCGTAATGATGGTGATGGTTGGAATGCAAAGGATGGTGGTGGTGGTGGTGAAGGTGGTGGTGGTGGTGGCGGTATTGGTAACGATGATAAAAGTGGCAGTGGTGATTGTGGTAAGGGTGGGGATGGTAGGAGTGATGCTGATGATGGTGATAGTGGTGGTGGTAATGGTTGCGTGCTAGCAGTGAAGATGGTGGTAGTGGTGGTTATGGTAATAATGGTGGGGATGGTGATAGAGATGATGGTAACTGTGTTAACTGTGGTGGTAAACGTAAGTAACAGAAATTAATTTAGTAGAAGTTAGCGAGACGCAGAAATGGTGGTGGTGGTTGTAGTATGACAATGGAGGGTGGCTGTTTTAATGGTGACTGGTGGTTACGTGTCAAAACCACTATGCCACAATGGACTGTATTCTTGTTGACCCGGGAGATTTCGTAAAACCGTTTCCTTACCGACTTACTTTGCTCATTATACTTTAACATTCTCTTGTAAATTATTGATGCAAACACTGTCCATATTTAAGTGATGTAAGCATCCTACAAGGGAATATTTCAGTTCACTATGCAAACCGAATCGATAAAGAAGAACTACTAACAAGTCTCCTATCAGAGGCATATACAGGTATGGATAAAAGATGCCAGATCCCCTGTCCCCTATGCCTTGCCGGTTACAGCACTCCCTCTCTCTCTCTCTGCACAGCGTACATGAACTGGTACACCAAGACAATGCATTACATTTATTGTCAAAATATAATAACGGGCTTAAAGACTTTCTTGTCTGTGAGAATGTGTAAACAAGAGTTAATATTATAGTGCAGTGCTAGTGCCTTGAAGGTGATCGTTCTATACTGATATTGCCAAATCAACTGCACTCAGACTAAGATGTGCATTACTTCATATTAAAGGTTTAAACTTAAATCCATTCTTTCTTCCTTCTCCTGGACTCAAGCAACCCTGTAAAATCACTAAGGCAGCCCTAAACAACTAAACACTTACTGTATTGTGTTACCAAAGTATGTCACATCAGAGTGTTTTCTTCAACACATAAAAATAATGTGCTTATGTATTTCAGGAGGCTTAGTGTTCGAACGGAAAAATGGCATCATCGTCTTATCGTCGCCAGGCATTTCAAGTAGTAAATGGAGGGGAAGTGGTGCCCCCCCTTCTCTCCTTTCCCTTTTTTTTTTTTTTTTTTTTTTTCCAGCGCCTCTGCCTCCAAATTGTTTGTGTACGCCAGTCTTCTACGCCCACAATAATACGGTCAGTGACACTCGCTCACCTTCCTTATTATACGAGTACTACTTTGTTTCTTAATATGGCCTGTTAAATGTTCCCGTGTATGTTGATTACTCCAACCATTTAGAAATTTTAAAAAGAAACATGATAATACTAAGAGGCACTGTAACGTCGTGCCTGAGACACCACCAGCAGTACATGTCACTGAGCCGCCTGAATGGCTGCGGTGATAAGGGAGTTGATGGACGCCGCATCCATTTAGCAGCTGTGTACAAAAGTGGTATATGACCTGAAGTGGTAGTCAGCCAGCACCTGGGTAGGTCGTGGAGCTGTGTACCAGTATAGTCAGTGGACGAAAAAACACCATCTATAACCAAGACAGGCCATTCTCAATCCCCTAAAACCCAGTTAACATCTGTCATGTAATGCGCATGACACGGCAAAAATACGTTGATGTTGTTGCTTAACCCTGTTATGTCTCTGAATGAGCAGACCCGTCGATCAGAGGTAAGCACCCGCTTCTGTGGGTCCGTCCTACTGTATAGGTACGGTACAGGATAGTACAAACACCGTGTACGGATCCAGTGCTCTCTTGTGGTAGACAGCGCTTACCAGTGTCGGGCCAGATCTTTCCAATGTGACGTGCAGGGAAATATGAGAAGGTTTGGCTCCCGGGTGGACGCCGTAGCTGCTCCACCCGGGGTGTACAGCGCCACCACGTGTTGACTCATCGTCAGCACAAAAATATGTAAAAATAACAAATGTACAAAGAGGAATATACTTCGATTTACTTTGGTATAAAAATGTGCACTATGCAAGTACATCGCCAAAGATGTGCTAAGAGGTCTTCAAAGAAAGAAAAGTACGAGCGATACAAGGTAGGACATAGAAGGCGGAGGTGAAGGGGACACTGAGTAATAAAAGAGAGAGAGGAGAACGTTAAGAAAAAAGGTCATTTAAAACATTACCTGCAACTGGAATCACACACACACACACACACACACACACACACACACACACACACACACACACACATCAAGGACAGTCATCCATTAAGGTCACCACGAAACAATTGGAAAGATGTCGGCACCAAAACCCACCAGTTATTTTAAGGATCCCACCGTAGTGATGTTGTTTATGCTTTTATTCTTGCTATTCCTAGACGACTTCATTCAGTTCAGGACGGCCTAACCACTGTGAAGATGCTATATCTCTCCCTTCAAATTCGACAAGCCCCATGTACGCTAAAATAAAGTCTGGTCATGGCAAGCATACAACAAAAGACGTCACCGAAGTGAAGGCATTAACTGATGGAAACTACAGTAATCTCTGAGCCACAATTTATTCTGACACATATCGTTATACTAGCAAGATCTACCCTCCTTACACAATGACTGACCCATTCAATACGGCGACGTTGTTCATATCCAGATCGAGTTGATTCGGATAAGGAAAGGCCTCTCTAACAGAACGGGTTGATGAAAGAGGTATCAGACTTTAAAAATTCGAAAGTATCTTCTCATCTGAACAGAACAGTCTGAAGGCAGTACGAAGGATGTATGTCAGACGTTTATACACTTAAGGCATGAGTAAAAACGAACAAAACTATGCAGTAATATGAAACGCTTACTCTACACATAACTGTTATCTATCCTTTATAAGCAAGATACAACCAATGGAGGAATTTACAAAGGAATGAATGAACTGAATACTGTAACTCTGGTACTATTACCAGAACAGGTTTAAAAACGGTAAACACACAGGGAATGAAACAAAAGCATTCGGAGGCCGAACGCTAATCGCTCGCCAACATAATACTGTTGGCTAAGGTAGCCTATAAGCTACCTACAAACCATTTAAAGACGAGATATATTGGCAATGCGCGCGCGCGCGCACACACACACACACACACACACACACACACACACACACACACACACACACACACACACACACACGACAAAAACAATATTGCCTCGCCCTGCTCAAGGCAGGCGATAAAAATATGCAAAACTCTAAGGAATTTGGTCGCAGTATTTCACAAAATGCCAATCCATATTCAGAATATATGGCGGCTGATATTCGGTCGTCTTCGATCAAATCCTCTCCAAAAGAAATTGGCTTCTCCACCTCCACATAGTTGCCATTTCCAGAAGGTTTGGTGAATATTCGTCTACAACTTTCTGAGATATTTTGCCAACAGAAACATTCACACACAGACACGCACCGACAAAAACTATATCGCCTCGCCTTACTAAAAGCGGGTGATAACAAGGGAAGAAAAATGATAAAGGGGAGAGAGAGAGAGAGAGAGAGAGAGAGAGAGAGAGAGAGAGAGAGAGAGAGAGAGACTACACCTAACTATTACTTAGCTAACCCCTTGCCCTTCTTCTGACCCGAGGGGTAGTGGAATATTCTCAAGGTGAACTGCATGTGTGTGTGTGTGTGTGTGTGTGTGTGTGTGTGTGTGTGTGTGTGTGTGTGTGTGTGTGAGAGAGAGAGAGAGAGAGAGAGAGAGAGAGAGAGAGAGAGAGAGAGAGTAAAACTAATTATACACACAAAGAATGTACAGAAGTGAAGTTGTTAAGAATGAGGAGAGTGAGACGTGTATCATGTGATGGAGTAAGGTAAAGGTGTGTGACGAAGGGGGTCGGTAGTGGCAGAAGCAGGAGTGAGTTTAGTTGTGATGGTGGGGTTCAGGTGATTTTATGTTGTGCAGGCCTAAACGAGCACTGAGAAAAATCGTCTTCTAATATACACATACTGTATATGTCTGATTGTGTGTGTGTGTGTGTGTGTGTGTGTGTGTGTGTGTGTGTGTGTGTGTGTGTGTGTGTGTGTGTGTCGATTGATCGATCGATCGATCGATCGATCGATCGAGAGAGAGAGAGAGAGAGAGAGAGAGAGAGAGAATCCCATACGGTAGCAACTCCAACGTGTGCAGGACAAGCTTCAATAAGTACTTTACTTGATATGTGGTGGAGTAAGTACACACCAAATTTGTCGCCGTGGTTTAGTGTGGTACTGTGAACGGTTCCCCTGTCTCTCAACACACTA
>NC_137045.1:21121688-21174188 GCF_032717465.1 Coenobita brevimanus | reverse complement strand
AGGACAGAGTAACAGGCAGGAGAGTTAGAAACACACACACACACACACACACACACACACACACACACACACACACAAAGACGAATTATGGAGACAGAGACTCTGTGTGTGTGTGTGTGTGTGTGTGTGTGTGTGTGTGTGTGTGTGTGTGTGTGTGTGTGTGTGTGTGTGTGTGTGTGTGTGTGTGTGTGTGTGTGTGTGTGTGTGTGTGTGTGTGTTGGCGAGGTGAAGGGTGGGGTGGGTTGGTGAAGATGGCGATGGTCAGGATAAGAGGGTTTAGTGGCAGCAGCCTGACCACAGACACCACGACACTCATGCCTAGTTCATTAGTGGTGGGGTAGGGTTGGGGCGCGTAGGGTGGGGTAGGGTTGGGGCGCGTAGGGTGGGGTAGGGTTTGGGAGCGTAGGGTGAGGTAGGTAGGGTTGAGGGCGTAGGATGGAGTAGGGTTGGGGAGCGTAGGGCAGGGTGGGGTAGGGTTAGCTGAGTTGTGTTAGGTTAGGCTGAGTTGCACCAATTAAGGTTATGACTGGTTAATTTACGTCACGTTTTGCTGTATTAGGTTGGCTTAGGGTAGAATAAGTTAGGTTAGGACAGAATAGGTTAGGTGTGGTTAGGACTGGTTTGGCTTGGCTTGGTTAGGCTAAGTAAGACAGCTGAGTTGGCTCGGGATATGTGAGGCGACGGTAGGTGAAGTTAGGATTGGATGAGTTAGGTTAGGTTAGGTCAAACTTAGTTAAATAAAGTCAGTTTAGGTTAGCCCAGCTTTGACTGGTTATGTTCGGACTGACTACATTAGATTTGACTAGGCTGGGCTAGATTAGGTTAGGCAGGTGAGTTTGGGTTTATGCAGTTTTTGGTTAGGTAGTTACATCCTTTCTTGGAGTGTGTTCGCTGGTTTTGTGGTGTTTGGTTCCCTAGAGGCTTAGTTTTTAAGTGAGTAGGGCCGCGGGTTCCTCAAAGGGTTAGCGTTCTCAATATCTTCAATCCGGTGGCGTACCTTCATTTTATCCTGCATTTATTCATTTTATTATTCATATTATTTTTACCTTTAACTACTCTTAATTTTATTTTTTACTTTTTCATTTCATTTCTATTTTAATCTTGCTAACCATTAGACGGTTTTATTCAACACTGGTTAAACTTTTAATAGCTATGTATCGGACGTAGTTGATGAGACGTGGTTCGCTTCTTAAAAGGTCGTTCTTTTTGTAAGGTGGTTAGACAGTTAGCGGGTTAATTTAATGGTCAGCCTGATAGTTACTTAAAGAATAATTGGCTGGTTTAAAGACAGTAAGGTGGAATCAACAGCATTTAGCTGCTTCGTTCTGTCTCCAACGTCTACAACTTTCATTCGCTGTCCACACCATCTCTTAGGCCGGGCAAGTGCTGGTCGAGAGGGTTGGAGTGCTTTTTGCTGGCGGAGGGCAGGTTCGAACCCCAGTTGTGACATGGTGTTGATTTCAGTTCCATGACGCATTTGTGTTCACTAATCCTGGTCACTTACGGACGTTTCATTCAGTTTAGGTGAAGCTTTCAGAACTGGATGAATTAGGTACGGCCTCAGTTATGTTTTCCACTACAAGGCCGGTGAACTAAACTAAATAAAATCGGCTAGATAACAGAAAACGAACCTTAGAAATCGTCATCTGATTGAAAGGGTTAAATGGTTCATGGCGTGTTCTTTGCATCCCGTCACTGTGATGTGTGTGACTATGAAGACTGTTTTTGCTCCAACTTGGCCTAAAACTGCGACCACTACATCTTGAATGCTGAGTTGCAACAGTACCTTAACACTGGAATATGGTGCCTGTCACGAAGAAGTGCTTTGGAAAGGATGAAGAGCCGTAGCATTGTCTTTGTTGCCATGAGTTACGTGAAAGAAGCTACAAGAGGACGAAAATCCGAGCCAAGTTAGAGTAAAAACGGTACAGCAACATCGACTTGTTCACGGCTCAAGTGCTGGAGCATAGTGTGGGAGTGCAAAGTAAAATCACTTCAATATCTCTAAAAAATTAAGCAGTTATTTACGATTTCTTGCCTCTCCTTCCCTGTAGTCCTTCATATTATCTCTCAATTTTCGTAGCAGTATCTCAATTTTAGTAGCATATCGTTTTCCCCCTCCACGTCCTTGCGTTACACCTTTATCACCCCCTCATCTCATCACGACAATGATATTCCCTCCTGATACGGTCATTCTGGATAATGATCGGGGTCAGGTTAGGTCGAGAGAGAGAGAGAGAGAGAGAGAGAGAGAGAGAGAGAGAGAGAGAGAGAGAGAGAGAATGCAAAAGGATAAAAAAAAAAAATGACTAGAGAGGCTAAGGAAATTATGCGAATTCTTTTTATAACAGCCTTATTTTACGTTTTTTTTTTTTTAATTAAACAAAACAGAGGAAGGAAAAGCAAATGAATAAAAAAAAATAATCCATACACCAAATCACCGGCGTCCTCTGTTCATAAAATATCAGTAACAGACTTGAACAGCTGTGGGTTGAAGTTTGGAGGTAAAGAACTCTGGGGAAGCGAGTTCCAGAGACATGCAGTTTGGGGAATGAAAGAATTCTGATAGGCAGAAGTTCTGCGATATGGCTGAGTGACATTCCAGTCATGAACGCTACCAGACGCCAGTGTAGCACGAGGGAAGGCATGGAGAGGTGGCACCAAGGACGCAACTTCGTCTGAGCATTTGCCATAAAAATATCTGTAAAATGATGTAAGGGAGGCAACATTCCTTCTTACTTGGAGGGGAGGTAGTTTATTTGTAATGACAGGGTTGTTAATTATTCTAACAGCTTTCTTCTTAATTTTGTCTAGTTGTTTTAATGCAATCTCTCCAAATCCATGCCACAAGGGTGAGCAATATTCAAGCTGAAAGCGCACATCACTCTTATAAATTATAGCTAACTGCTCGTCAAAGTTATGGACTCTGTACAATAATCTAAGTTTCTTTGAGGCGGTTTTAGCAAGTGAACTAACATAAGAGGTCCAGCTGAGGGCATGAGGACATTGTTAAGTGAGACGCCGAGAATTTCAATACTTTTGGAGATGGGAATATTAGTAGCACTGAAAGCAATATACGAATCTGGCAATAACTGTCTATTAGTAAATTGTATATAAGCATTAAATGAGACAAGGTTGTTTTGTCCCCATTCACTGATAAGATAGGTCTTGATTTATGGAGATGGCTGTACTGAGTTGAGAGGCAAAGATATTAGACTTTGTAAATGGGCGTCTGAGTGTGAATGAACTATCTAGTGTTGAGTCATCTGCATATGAGTGGATGGGATTGTGGGTCACAGATAAGTGATCATTAATTTGAACCAGGAACAGGGTTGGCGCCAGAACCGATCCCTGGGGCATGCCGGCGTTGAGTGGAAATTGGAATATACATCATCTACGTTTACTCTTATTTTCCTGTCACTGAGATATGAGGATATCAAAGTAACAAAAGACGTTAGTCCATAGCAAGGGTTTGGACAGCAGGGAACGGTGCCATACTCTGTCAAAAGCTTTAGAAATACCAAGGGCTACTGCGTGAGTTTCTTCATGTAGGTCAATTGACTGATGGATTGTATGAGTTAGGAGACTGAGTATGTCAATGGTGGATCTTTCGTGGCGAACACCATATTGTCTATCACGTGGCCTCCGTACCGGCTGATCAAATACTTAACCTCGATTTTCAGGATAGGTTATTATTTTACATTCCTATACAACTAATTAAACATGTGTAATTTAAAGGACAATAACACTTCCCAAACAAAAGGGGAAATGATGCCCGTTCGAAAGAAGACTGAAAAAAGCGTAGTAGAATAAGAACATCAACAAAAACAAGAGTGGCTATAACACTTCTAAACTCGCCAACGTAAATTCAGGAACAACAAAGCATACGGCGTGAAATTAGCATATTTGTGTTCCTGTCAACATGCCGTACCCCCCTCCACCTCCATCCTCATTCTCTCTCTCTCTCTCTCTCTCTCTCACTCTCTCTCTCTCTCCGTGTGAAGTTCAGCAAACTACATATAAACAGCTTCCCTCTCCATCAAAATATATACTGTAGACTCTGCATTACTGTCTTTACTGGTTTCTTCTTACAAATTATGTCTATTGTTAGTAAAAGAATGAATTACGGTGAAATTTCTGTGCTACTAAAAATAAGATATATTTTGTTCTAATTCGGTTTAGTACACATTCCATTACTGCGTGGATCTGATGCAAATGGGATTATTAACCTCCCGCCCTTTGTCTTCGTGCTCACAGTCACGAAGTACATAGATCCCAACATTACGGCCCTCCTTCTTTTCAACTTTGGACAAGCCCTCAAACGGCACACAGTCTTGCTGCCACGAGGTACTGGGCGACTAGAGTGACATACATAGACTTCAAATAGGTTAAATGAACAGGAAGCAGGTAGGAAGAGGCGTGGGAACCAGGAGGAGAAGCGGAGCGGGGGAGGAGGAAGAAGAAATGAGAGAGGAGAACAGGTGGAGGGATCGCGGAGGAAGGGAGAGGACGAGGTAGATGAGAACAGGTGGGATTCAGGAGTTTATATTTGAGAAAAGAAGTGGGGGAGAAGAGTTGAGGCAGCTATGTGCGAGGAACGAAGAAGGGTTGTGAAAAGGAGAAAATTAGGAAGGAAGGATGTGGATGAAGGTGAAGGACAGGTATACAGTAGAGGGAAGGAAAATGGATGTAGGGGTGTGATAAAGAAGAAACGAAGGAAGGGTGTAAAGGGTAGGAAGAAACAAAGTGAGGAAGTAGGACGGGTATCGAGGGAAGGATGAAAGTACTGTACAGGTGGATGTGGGGAAAGAAGGGGTGTTGAGGGGAGAAAGGGAAGAGAGAGGCGTGTGAAGAAAATGAATGAATGATTCAATCAACCAGTCAATGAAAGAAGGACGGAAGAAAGGTGTGGTAGGTGGGATGGAATGAAGGCAGGAAGGAAGCTGAGGGAGGGAAGAAAGGAAGGAAGGAGGGAGAGAAGGAAGAAGAAAGGAGTGTGAGGTAATGGCAAGAATGACAACAAAACAAATGACTGACGTTAGTAACAAGACCATGTGGTCGTGTTAACAGGTGTGTGTGTGTGTGTGTGTGTGTGTGTGTGTGTGTGTGTGTGTGTGTGTGTGTGTGTGTGTGTGTGTGTGTGTGTGTGTGTGTGTGTGTGTGTGTGTGCGTGCGTGCGTGCGTGCGTGCGTGCGTGCGTGCGTGCGTGCGTGTGCGTGTGTGTGTGTGTGTGTGTGTGTGTGTGTGTGTGTGTGTGTGTGTGTGTGTGTGCGTGCGCGTGCGTGTGTGCGCGCGCGCGCGCGCTTCAGAATACATGAGTGTAAAAATGTGTGTGTGTGTGTGTAAAACTGTACACGTGAGAACCATAACATCGCGTGCCTGGCGTCACGTGCTTCCTTTTTCTCCCAGTGGGATAAACACTGACGCGGGAACTCTCTCTCTCTCTCTCTCTCAATGACTAACTGAAAGATATATACCCTCTCTACACACCTGTTTTTCTACCACATCCACCCATCACTCTCTCATTACATCCCTCCACCACAACCTTTCATCATCAACATCTTTCCTTCCACCACCTCCACTCATCACATTTTCTCACCCCACCCCACCACCCCCCTTCCTCTCCCATAAAAAAAGAAAAAAAAAACTAATTATTGGGTGTAGTCAACAAAGTACGTCTGGTGAAAATTTCAAGAAAAAACATACAAAATGCGCATCAGCAATATGAATCTGTCGAAAAAACACATTCTTCATGGCAACACCTCATAAAATTACTTAAACACACCTTGCACTGCCTGTTTTGTGGCATATTTTGGCGTTTTGCAATATACTGTATGTGGCAATATTATCTGTCTCTTGTAGTTTAGGAAGAAAATTGGTCCTGAAAATCACAACCACACTAGCTGTTGAAAACTTTAAGCTCTGGTGAACATTGTACAGGTACTGTAAACGATGGAATGTCAATTGCCTTCGTTTTGGGTTCTCCCTAATTCAGAGCTGGGCACCTCCGCAAACACTTCCGGAATCAGCAATTTCCACAGTAGCGGACTGCATGATTTCAGTTCCGGAATTGCGATTGCGGCAAGCTCGTCCAAAACTTGCGGTATTGCAATTGCGGAAGTACTTCCGCAATCGCAATCCTGTCCGCAATCTCCAACGAGGCTGTCGGTGTCGGTTAGTATAGGCTACAGCATGACTCATGAATGATGAATATCAAGCTTGAACAGGACTCCCGGCCAGCAGCGGCGGACGAGGAGTCGCTGCGTCAGTTAGCAGTAGGGATGGGCAATATCAAGAGAAATGATTTGATACGATGCGATATACTATAAGCCAGCATGGCAGTAAATTTTGTGGCACGCATAGCTAATCATGCACAGTTGTTCCACAATATGACAGATGACGATCTTATGGGCTACAGTAATAGTCTATCTATCTATCTATCTATCTATAGCCCAACGCCCTAATCCTGCAAAGGGTGGCCGCAGACAAAACGCCTCCAAGTCACTCTGTCACCCACCATTTGACTACCCTCCTCCCAACTCACCCCCCCCTCCCTCATATACCTCTCAACTCCATCCCTCCACCTCATCCTCGGTCTACCCCTCCCTCTCCCTCCCTCCACCTCACCTACATACACCCTCTTAGTCAGTCTTTCGTTCTCCATTCTCTCCACATGTCCAAACCACCTCAGTGTATTTCTCCTAATCTTCTCAACCACATCCACATCTACCCCACAACGTTCCTTCACTTCTTCATTCGTCAACCTGTCCCTCCACGTCACTTCACATGCTCCTCTCAAGTAACTCATTTCCACTGCTCTCACTCTTGACTTGTTCCCCTCTTGCAAGGTCCACGCCTCGCTTCCATACGTCAGGGTAGAGATCACAATACCATCATGCAGTGACTTCTTAACTTCCATACTCACTGTAATAGTAATCACTGAAAATACTTTTTTTTTTAATGGTCTTACTGTTATTATCTGCAAGAGCAAGCACATTTCTATGAATTATCTATTTCAGTTCTGTGGATTGCATTCTGCTGCTGATCAGACTGATTTTTCCGAGTGGCACAAAGGCTATTTCTTTTCCTTGTAATGTTATTTTTGTAATACAGGATATGACTACATCATTATAATATTAGTATTGTGAGAGACTGTTCTCCCAGGGGGTCGGACATCACGGAGGCCAAAAGGGCAAGTCTGACCTCGGAGAACTTCGAGCAATTGGTGTTCATGAAAGGTAACATGGACCTGCTCAAGACAGAGCTATTCTCAATCTCAGAGGACTCACACTGACTGTGACGTGTGGGTGTGAAGATGTGTCAAGTGTCACAAGTGTGAACTTCAGAGGTTCACACTTCTGAGTCAGTGAGGACTCTGAGAAGTGGTCTGAGTGAAGCTATGAAGGGAGTCACTAGTGAGTAGTAAGGGTCACAGTGACCGAGTGTCACTGTGGGAAATTAATATCATGGATTATAAATACAATAATTCACTACATTACCAATCGATTTACCCCGTGTTTGTGCACTTTGTATTGAAAACTGTGAAACTGGATTGCAGCTGCGGTATTGAGGTAGCGGAACTGTAGCGGACGGTATGGGTCAGAGGTAGCGGAACTGCGAATGTAGAGTTGAATTTTAGACTGCGGTGTCCAACTCTGCTCTAACTGAACCCTAACTGTAGAAGAAGATGAAGATGTTGAGCGATTTATGGTAAAATTTCCCACACCAAACAGCAACTCAAAAACAAACAAAATGAATTGTAAGTGGCGAGGTAACCCTTAAACGATCTTTACCTATTTTTATAACACAATTGTCCATAGCACTGAGTCTTTTTTAGTGTTATTGGGCAATATATTCAGCAAGTCCACCCACAGCACAGCCAAGCAGGAAGGTTTCTCTAATACTCCAAAAAAAGAATGAATAAGACAAGGATACTAGGTGTCCCTCACTTGTCCGATGTCCACATGAACTCTCACTTACACATCTCTGACTCCGATGACATTACAACTACTCTGCTGGATCTTACAACAGTGACTGATCTATTAGTGGCACAGAAAATCTGAGTACGGCAATAACACCTGGAAACAGCAACGGGTGCAGTCAGCCCTCCTGCCTCTCACTGTGCTGTCAGGAGATACTGCGCTCTAGCTCACGCCCCACTTCAACCGTCATTTTTCAGACAGAACAATCTCAGAGGTATATATAGTCATATACCGTATATTACGCTTCGTTCGTGAAAATGCCCATTCTATAAGATACGCAGTAAATCATTTCACGAACTGAGGAGTCTAACTGCCCAGTTCATGCCGTGATAATTCAGTGACCCGGTGATAACATGCGATCACGTGCACCAAAAACAAACAGCTGACTGTGATCACCTAGTTGTCTGATCATTCGATTCTCTCGGAATCACTTTTCACATGACTCCCTACCCCCCCAAAACAACACCTCTTTCATTTATTTTCCTGAAAAGCCTCCATTCTCTATCAACATTGCGCAAATAGGTCCGTTTGTATGCTTCTCCAGTTTCTCTGTAACCCGAAAAATCATTCAAAGTAAGTAAGCTATCGTTTGTTTGGGTGCATTTTCACATAAGTAATCACTTTTGCATGGCACTGAGGTGTTAGGGAGCTGTGAGAGGTAAGATAAAAGTATAAACATGCATCAAAACCGCACAACATAAACTAAATGTAACATAATTAAAACAACATACTGCTGTAATATATCTTGGATATCCTACCCTCACACTTCTACAAAACAATCCTAGGCCCCTATTTGCTTCACCTCGCGCAATAATGCACTGTTGTCTGAGTTTTAGGTTTACGTTGACCATAACTCACAGACATTTCTCATATTCTGATTTACTATTTTCATACTACGTAATTTATAACTGGCGGTCCGATAACATTGTCAAATCAAGCGCTTTGCGCTTTTCAACCTTACGTTACATTTCCCAATACCTTGATGATTTGTACAGTATGTCAATCTTTCTCTGAGGGTAATTACAGCTACCTGTTAATAATGCCCGACTCCTGTGTCATGAGGTTATTTACAAACACTGTTAGCATGGGCTAAATCAAATTATATATATATATATATATATATATATATATATATATATATATATTAGAAGCCTCTGTGGTACAGTGGCAGAGTGTGCGTTTTCGTACATGGAGGAATGAGGGTCGGCGCCACGCCATGGTAATAAACTTTGGAAGTGTTCTGCCGGCCAGGTACTGCCTGGCGGACATGAGGGGTGCTGTTTTTTTTTTTTTTTTTTTTTTTTTTTTTTTTAATGTGAGGAAGAAGGAACCAAAGGCAACGAGCCCACAAAACTGTTCCTTCCAAGAGAAAAACAAAATACAAGAGAGAGCCAAATTCAAGATCTGATCATTTCCAGATGCCTGGACACACTGCATTTGAAAGACTGGAGATCTTAGGAGGCAGGAAATACAGACAGAGGGAGACAGTTCCAGAGCTGACCTGTTGCATAAATGAAGGACTGGGAGTAACGATTAACTCTTGTATTAGAGAGTTGGACAGAAAAGGGATGAGAGTTTGCTGCTAGGCGGGTGCTACGCGCCAGTCGTAGGGGTGGAGGAATGCAGGCAGACAGTTCAGAGAAGCAGTGACCATTGTAGTAGCGACAGAAAAGAGATAAAGATGCAACAGTGCGGCAAAGAGACAAAGGTTGAAGGGAGTCAGTAAGAGGAGGAGAGTTAATGAGGCGAAAAGCCTTTGACTCCACCCTATTGTGAAGAGCTGTATGTGGGGAGCCTCCCCACACATGAGAGTTGTACTCTACACAGGGGCGGATAAAACACCTGTATAGAGTCAACAGTTGTGCAGGGGTAAAGAAGGAACGGAGTCGGCTTAGCACACCTAATCTCTTGGAAGCAGATTTTACAAGAGATGTAATATGATCTTTCCAAGATAAGTCCCGAGTAAATGAAACCCCAAGCATGTTCAAGGATGATGCAGGATTAAGCTGAATATTATTAAACATTAGTGGGTATACCTGTGGAAGCTTTTGTTGGGTTGATAGGTGCAAAAACTGAGTCTTTGATGCATTAAAAACAACAAGATTATTTTTACCCCAGTTAGAGATACGAGCCAAGTCAGACATTATGTGTGCCATAGCCTCATCCCTTGTTTGTTGAAGTAACTGCTGAGATGGACGTTGCGGGAATCGAATGGAAAGGTGAAGGGTGGAGTCATCAGCATATGAGTGGATAGGGTTAGATGTACAGCTTAGAAGGTCATTGAACCAGTGTCGCATATTATAAAGTATGCTTGGATCCAGTCGGCTTGCGCGGGCCGATTACAATTCACAGACTACACACATCCAAAGCCACTCCAACACTACAATCACACCTACAGGCACTTCTCACCCTACATACAATCTATACCAGACAGCCTAAGCCACTTGGTGGAGATATATAGGCTGTATCGTCCTTACTTCGGTCAGGATAGGCCGGTCCGAAGTGGACACTCAAACGGCTCATGAGATGGTGATGATGATAATTTATATATATATCGTATATATAAAATAACAGATAATCACAGACTGAATGTTGAAGAACTTAAGTTACTAATCACCAGTCTCGACAGTTTGACTTTATGTCATTTATACTGACCTTGTGTTTCCTTCCTTTTATCCAAGATTCTTAAAAGAAAAATAATACCCCCATACACGCTCTCGATTCTCCCTAATTAACCTCTCCCAAGGAATCCTCTCGAAGGCTTTGCTGAAATTAAGAGGGATAATTCCAACTGGAGGAGTTATATGCATTAGCTCATCCGCTGAAAATGTCTCTTAAAAATTATATCGAATCGTTTCCTCGATAAACGAAATAATAAGGCGCCATTGGAGTGGAAATTAATAGCAGCACTTACGGCAGGCATTATGATCGCAGAGGGACAGGAGCAGGCGGTGGAGGATGGAGGAGGTTGGGGGAGTAGGTGGATGGAGGTAGCTGGGGATGGAGAGTAATATGTGGAAGAAAATAAAAATAGTTTATGCAATCGCTGAGGTTAGTGGGCAGCCTGATAACCGTACACCACCATTGCAGGAGGCAGGCAGAGAGGGAGAGAATGGTGAGAAAGCGGAGGGAGGGGAGAGGGGAAAAGAAAGGTGGGAGAAAGGAGAGATGGGTGGGGGAGAGAAGACGTGAGAGAGAAAGGGGGGGGGAGAGAGGAAGAGAAAGGAAGACTGGTAGGAGGCATTGAGAAGAAGACTGTAGTGACGAGGGAGGACTGTGGGGAAAGTAAGTCTGTAGTGAAAAGGAAAGACAGAACGAACGAAAAATTAGAGGATGGAGAGTAAATGAGATCAGGAACAGTTAAGGAGAAATATACTGTACTAAAGGAGAGACATAAGTAATGAAAAGGCAGAAAAGGCTTGATGGTCTGAGAGAAGAGAAGGCGCTCTGATGGCAAATGGGAAGGCAAAAAGGAATCCACGAGGAATGTTGGGAGATGTATGAAGTGTGGAGGAGGGCGGAGGTAAAATAGCAGAACGGATGGAAGTTGTGCAGAGGTGGAGGAGCGCTGGGAGAAAGGTGGAAAGAAAACTAAGGAACATTGGAAGAAGGAAGTGAGATACAAAAGACAAATTCTTCATTATGCTATTGTAACTTTCATGATACTGTATTCTTGCTGTCTGCAAACAATTCCCTGCATCTGTGGAAATACACGATCTGGGGCTTGGTAGAATCTTCAGTAATACCTTATATCTGTGGACTTATTTTCATATTATTCTTGATCCCCCCAAACGATCATATTCTCGCTGGGGGATATAGCTTTCATTACCTCTTGCAATTCTCCTAAGGTGATGAGAATCACCTGGAAACAGCAGGAATAAAATATAAAAATGTATAATCGGACTGACGGAATCAACCTCTTCCCTTCGAGGTGGTCTGCCTATCTGAATATGATCTTTTTGTAACAGCATGAATAAATCAAACTGACGTCCTCGGACCGCAGAGGTAAATACGGCAGAATAGTGGTGGGAAAGACTAGGAGCAGAGAAGACAGGTTGGATGAAGAAGAGAAAGTAGAGAGAGTAAAGCAGAGCAAGTCATGTGCTGAGCGAGTCATGTAAGAAGAAAACCAGTTATACCATTTCAGGTACTACCGTGACTAGCCACGGTACCGGTGTTTGTTGCCTGGCATCAGGGTGAAATTCATAACTGACCTTACGTATATTAAATTATGAAAATTATGAATAAGCATTAATCTGTCATGAGTAACTGTAATCCCTTCAGTTCGATGACGTCACTTTCTGCTTTATTTTTCCTACTTTCAGGCAATTTTCTTCAACGTAAGGAAGACTTTTTGCACTGAAGGGATTAAAATGGGTTACACCTATCATTTCCACCTAAAAAAAGTCTCTCCCTAGCTAAAAAATAACAATAATAATAATAACAATAATCGTCCGCTGTTTTCATCAATACACTGAAAAAGATGAGACCGGAAGCAGGGGATTAAAATTATTCAGGTGAGATGATAAAATTTCTTAACCTTTAAAGTGATCACAGAAATTCATGCATTAGTCCCTTACAAATCCACTGCATATTACTGTCAAGGCTGAGTGCAGAGAGGAAAGGATGAACCAAAGGCCAGGAAAAACTCAGCTGGCAATGCACAAGGTAAATATGAAATGGTGAAGACGCCAAGAGGAGAAGAGAAGAGACGAGAGAGAGAGAGAGAGAGAGAGAGAGAGAGAGAGAGAGAGAGAGAGAGAGAGAGAGAGAGAATGGGAATGGGAAGGAAGGAAATCGATGAAATGACGAGTGGAGAAAAATATGTACCGTAATGAAGAAAGAAAAAAAACAAGACGGAGGGACTGAGAAGAAAGAGAAATGTGGAAAGGAAAGAGAACGCAAGTGAGGATGAGGAAAAAAAAATAAAAGGAACGGGAGAAAAAAGAGAGGAAAAGAGAGAGACTGAGAAAGGAAGGAAAGTAGGTCAAAACAGAGGAGAGGAGGGAGGGAGAGAAGAAGCGAGAGAATGGAAACGTGGAAGAGAAGAAAAAAAATGAGACGATTTAGATAGGAGGAAGAATGAGATGCAAGGAGAAAAAGGATGATTGTAGGTGAAGACGGAAGAGTGGAGGGATGGAGGGAGGCAGAGAAAGTGAAAGGCGAAGCACATGAGAAAGGCTGGATGGAGGTACAGAGAAAGTTCACGCACCCTGAACTCTTGGTTTTCAGGGACAAAAGGTGAGAAAGCTGAACAACAAGAACAGGCCGAGGAGGTGAAGGAACATCGTGCGAGGCAGAAGGAGGTATTCAGGGTGTTAAAACGTGGTTGTAAGAGGATGGAGGGAGGGAGGGAGGGATGTGGCAGTAGGTTGAGGGTGGGAGGGAGGGATGTGGTTGTGGGTGCAGGAAGGGAGGGAGGGATGTGGTTGCGGAAGGATGGAGGGAGGGAGGGTGAGTGTTGAAAGAAGAGGAAAGGAAAGGAATTTGATTATCATTAGGCAGGAAAATATGAGGAAAAGAATGTAAGTGTCAATAAGGGAAGATGACTATATGAAGGAGGAAGAAGGGGAAATGAAGAAAATGTATGAAGTGTGAGGTAGGAAAGAAGCCAGTGACGAAGGGATGGAAAGCGTGAGGGAGGGAGAGTTTGTGTATGACAGAGGAAGGAGATGAAGAGGAATGTTTAAACTGCAAGTGGGAGAAGACGTGCATTAGGAAGGGAGATAAAGAAAGGAAAATGGAAGGAGGGTGTATGAGGACGAAAGGAGAGGGAAAGAAAGGAATATGTGGGGTGTGAGGGAGGGCAGAAGCGAAAGAGAAAGGAGACAAAAGCGTTAGGGATGAAAGGAAAAGTATGAAGAAAGGAACGTTTATAACGTGAGGGAGAGGACGAGCTTAAAAGGAAGGGATGGCAAGCGTGAAAGAAGGAAGGAGAATGAATGAAAGGAAGAGGAAACGGGAAAGGAAAAAATGTGTGAGGTTTGAGGGAGGAAAGAAGGGTATTAGGAGAGAAGGGAGATCATGAGAGAAAGATGAAGAGCGTATAAAGGAAGGAAGAGAGAGAGGGTGAGGAATGTGTGTAGGAAGACAAGACTGAAAGAAAGTGTAAGGAAAGAGGAGAAGGAGGTATGAAGGAGGAAGGACGGATGATGAAAAGAAAGTGTGAAGCATGAAGTACGTAAGGTATAAAAAGAAAGTGCATGGGATACGGAAGGGAATGGTGTGCGAAATGAAGTATGGGAAAGATCAACTGGATGAGAAAAAGGGACAGGGAGAATAATTATGTGGAAGGAAAGGATGATGCAAACATGATAAGAGGGAGTGTGAAAGGATACGGAGTAAATGAGGGTATGAAAGTGTGTGTGTGTGTGTGTGTGTGTGTGTGTGTGTGTGTGTGTGTGTGTGTGTGTGTGTGTGTGTGTGTGTGTGTGTGTGTGTGTGTGTGTGTGTGTGTGTGTGTGTGTGTGTAAGCGTGGTAGAAGGATGGAAATAGTGTGAGAATGAAAGGGAGTTAATTAGTGAGAGTGAAGAAAAATTGGGTAAGTGAGTGAGTAGATGTACGTGAAAAAGAGAGGGATTACGTGCATGTGTCTGAGAGAGAGAGAGAGAGAGAGAGAGAGAGAGAGAGAGAGAGAGATATGAAGTGTCTGAGGAATGTTTGAAATTGTTGTGTATGTGAGTATACCTAAGATTAATCTGAAAGGTAATGGTGAAGGCATATGTAAAGATGTGAAAAAAGATGACATATCTGAGGGAGTGTATGGGAGTGTAATGACTATGCAGGATAGGACGGTGACTGTCCAGAGGGAAATGATGGAAAGTTTATAAAATGAGCCACAACAAATGAAACAAGTATGGAAAAAGTACTCCAAATTTCCAATGTGTTTCATCATATACCTGAACAAATTTCGTCAGCTCGAAGTGCGGTAATCTTGAAAGTCGAAGGGAGTGACAGTGAGTCGTAAAAAGTGAGTTATACCGGGGTTGGTTACAAGGCGGTAGTCTCGTAGACTGAGGCGACTTTCTAGTACCGTTTCCTTGGTAATTTATTTTGCGTATTACGCTTCCGTATTCCCTTTTTTACACCTTTTTAAATATAAAAATGTTTGTATGTATGCATGTACAGCCTGGTTTGCAAATCCTGACACAGGCAGGCAGGTGTGCTATACACATTCAAATCGTTTTACGGCTCAAGAAAGGCAACTAATCTGTAAGGTCGAGAAACATAACTTTTTATCACTGGAGAGGTGACTCAAAGAACGCCTGGGGAAAGTGTTGCAGTGTGTGTTTGTACGACTGCATGTCATTAGGGGAACCTCACCAGGGTGTAAATATTTAACAATGCATGAAAGCCCATTGAACTGCATCCTCAGTACCAATACAGACTGTACAGGTAGTATACAAGAGAATACAAAAGTGCAACATCCAATAATATACTGGTAAGTTAAGAGGTACTCATTTCAACTAAACTTGGCCAAGATGTTTGTCCTCCTGCAGTTTATTTTGCATAGCTTAGTGACACAATTAGACAGCGTTATCATTCTCCATCCTTGTCATAGTATATCTTCATGACCAGCACCTTAATGTAGTACTGATCTCTTGTTACAGCTTAGCATTTAAGACAGAGATATGACAGTTTAAAGAAAGGTTAAAGTAAAAAGAGTATAGTGTGCCTCTTAACCCATGACTGTACGGTCCACTGGTCTCGTGTGTTTTCTCCACAGGTACAGCATGTGAGTTGTCGGTTCAGTGGGTACACCAGGGGGGAGCAGAGGAGGGGGTGCTTGCAAACACGAGCGTTGCAATGTGGGAGGCAGCGGCAGTGGCGATCAACACGTTCTGATCCGTCACGCGTGCACTTTCTCAAAGGCAGGAGAAGGCGGATGCTATTGATAGGCAGTAGAAAGAATGTATCATTTAATGGACCAGAGAAAGAGAGCAATATCTGATTGTTAGTAGAAAGAAGAAACATTTTAACTGGTAGTAAAAAAATGGACGTCATATGATCGTCAGAAGAATGAAGGCGCCCTTAATTGGCAGTCAAAAGGATACGCTATTATCGGCACCAGAAACACAGTCTTTGATCCACACATGCATCCACATATTGACCATACCGACTCCTTACACTAGCTGGACTAACTGGAGTGTACTGAAAGAAGAGCCTCATGAGTAGAACTGAAAAATAAACACATCCGTTATGATATCGTCGTCCTCAACTTATTTGGATTACCTCAGGGCGATATCTTCAGCTTAAGGGAGACTCCGAAATGAAGGGGTTAGATACATACTTCATTAAACCCTTCACCATTAACAAGAACGACTGTCAACCGCTTGAAGTAAAAGCGCAATGAAACTGTCAAAGGGGGGGGTTAAGAATTACATCTGGTGAGCATGATAATGGATGGGATGGACTTAAATGCTGGAGAAGAAATGTATATCCTGTGAATATGGGTGTTGCAGGATTAGTGGCTCGGGTGCTGTGAAGGTTTATTTCAAAATATCCCCCCAGAATTAAAGTTTCAGGCGATAAAGAAATGGACGCGAGGGACAAAGAAATTGGTAAGCTGTGACGGAATTATGATGGAGGGTAGAATGGGGGCCATGAAAGCATACATTATGAAAATGTGTGCTGTACGATTGTGTTAAAGTAACATGAAGGATAATATCAAAGGTTTTTCCAGCACGAAACAAGATACCCTTACTTTACTCTCAGACACCTGGCGACTTGTGAAGCAAGCAAAAAGAAAATAAAGAAAAACAGAAAAAGAAAGAAAAACGAAAAAAAAAAAAAAAAGGAAGGCGCCATCACTGAGAAGGGGAAACGTTCACAAAAGTGCCGAGAATGGAAGGGGGGATCAGCGAGTCTGCAGATTAAGGCGGTTCCATAAACAGCTCAGACATGGATCCTTACACCCTCACATCTAGCTCTGCACTCACGCCTCCACACCCGGTCCAGCCCCCACCCCTCCACACCCGGTCCAGCACCCACACCAGGTCCAGCCCCACCCCTCCACATCCGGCCCAGCACCCACACCTCCTCACCCAGTCCGGTATCCACACTCCCACACCAGTACAGCAACCACAACTCCACACCAAGCTCAGCATCCACTCCCTCTCACCAAGCCAAACATTTACAGCCAGCCACACATCCCCACACAAAGCACAGCATCCACACCCATACAGTATGCAATACACACCTAGAAAACGCAAACTCTCCAAAATCCTTCACAGTGAACTACTTACATCGGACACCTTGTGATGTTTTTAATTATTTATTCAATATTTTGCTCATCCACAAGTTTTATATATCAACTCCATTACACACACACACACACACACACACACACACCTATATGTTTTTCCATCATTCATGAATCTTACCAACTGCCACCCGGGCCACTTAGGTACGAAACACAACACAATTCTCTTGGGGTGATATTACGTTTATCATAATGCGGGTTGGGATAATTCGCGACACCTCTTCCTTGGCGATATATTCTGCACACAGCACCTCACTCTGGGGACAAGGACTTCATACACGGGAATGTTAATGTGCAATATCAAAAACGAATCGCCCTGGAAGAGGTGCGACGAAAACCACTCTGTCACCTAAAACGCAGCTCAGAATCTCAGGCCTGTAGCTCTCCTCTTTACTTTAACAATTATAACTGAAATAAAAAAGAGTACACGGACACAGAGCAAATCTTTTCAAACCACCAGGAACAGTTGGAAGCCTGGTAGAATATATATATGACAACACCAGTACCACTCCACCCCGAGTTTTGACCAATTATCATAAATAACAAACACCTTAACCCACTCATGGTTGGGAGAACTCTGGTATTCTATTCCACCTAACATCAGGTAGTTTTATTCACATGAGTGAGTCATAGTAGCCTGAGAGTGTTACTACTGTCATCATTTACCGTTTCATATTCGGGACACCTCTAGCAATCAATTCGAATCGTTTTTATTTAGCTGAAAAAAGAGTCACAGGACCCTGAAAGCTCATATATATAATAACCTTGGCCCCTACAAACAAACAGACAAAAAAAAATGTATGAACAAAAATGAAGTGATGGCTGGATGAGTGTTATAAACCCGACGACAAATGGTACGCGAGTCTGGGTTGCCTTGAGTTTGAAGACCAGTGATTACATTCCCATCAGCCACGGTGGTCCGAGAACGCGCGCGCGCACACGCACGCACGCACGCACGCACGCACGCACGCACACACACACACACACACACACACACACACACACACACACACACACACACACACACACACACACACACAACCTTTAATAGTTATTTCACTCTGCTTTGTTGCTGGATCCATTTTTAGATGATATTATAACTTTCTCTCTTATATGTTCATCTATTAAACAATTATCGTACATAATGGCTATAATGTCCGTTCTCACGTCCATTATCCAGTCAGTCAGTTTAGTTACGCCTTCCAGAGTTGGTAATAAACAAAAATGTTTTGCTTAAACATATATAAAAGATAAACAGAGCCAAAAAAAAAAAAAAGAAAAACGTCAGCATTATAACACACTCATAGGCTGATTACGAGAAAGACCATGTACGGAAGGAACAACCACGACTGATAAAAGGGAAAGGAGGTAACAACTTATAGATGACATACTGGTGTAACGAATTTGTTGTTGTATGTCTATCTATCTATCTATTGCCAGATGCCTTAATCCCGTTTGGGGTGGCCACAAACAAATCGCCTCCACGTCGCTCTGTCCCCCGCCATTTCACTGCCCTGCTCCCAGCTCACACCCCCCTCTCTCATATACCTCTCCACTCCATCCTTCCATCTCATCCTCGGCCTCCCCTTCCCTCTCCCTCCCTCCACCTCACTCACATACACTCTCCTCATCAGTCTCTCACTCTCCATCCTCTCCACATGACCAAACCACCTTAATGTGTTTCTCCTAACACTTCCTATCACATCCACATCCACACCACACCGCTCCTTCACTTCCTCATTTGTCAGCCTGTCTCTCCATGTGACTCCACATGCTCCTCTCAAACAACTCATTTCCACTGCTCTCACTCTTGACTTCCGTCCCTCCAACAACGTCCAAGCTTCACTTCCATACATTAGAGTTGGTATAACAATACTGTCGTGTAGTAGCTTTTTCACTTCCATGCTCACTTCCCTGCTTCTTATCACTGCTTTCAAGGAGTCAGCAACCTTTCTTCCCTGTTGCACCCTTTCAAGCACTTCACCCTCTAACCTTCCATCCTTACTCATCACACTACCCAAGTACTTAAACGCACACTCACATTCTCCATTTCCTCCCCATCCAATCTCACTGTACATTCACTAACTTCACTTCTCTCGACGACCATAATTTTAATCATCCCTACATTCATCTTTAGATTCCGTTTTATACATACTCTCCCAAACTCATCCACCAAGCCTTGGAGCTTCCCTTCGTCTTCACTTAACAACACAGTACCATCTGCAAACAACAGTACAGGGAGTTTCCAAACACTACCCTCTCTCACTTGAGCCACTCCAACATCCACTGCACTACCTTGTATCTCTTTTATAACCCCATCCATATACAGATTGAACAACCATGGAGACATGACACATCCCTGTTTCAATCCAACCTTCAAATAGAAAAATTCACGCAGTTCACCATCCACACACACTGCAGCCTTGGCACCCTCATACATACTCTTCACGACATTCAACAACTAGCCATCTACTCCATATATTCTTAATACCTTCCACAATCCTTGTCTATCCACCCTGTCGTATGCTTTCTCCAAATCCATGAAGGCTGCATACAACTTCTTTCCCTTCTCTAGAAACTTTTCCACTACGGATTTAAGAATGAACATCTAATCTACACAACCTCTTCCCTTCCTAAAACCTCCCTGTTCTTCTCCAACTAATTCCTCTGTTATTTCCCTAACTCTGTCAATCAGTATCCTACCGTAAACTTTTCCTAGTACATTAAGAAGGTAAATGCCCCCGTGATTACTACACACTTCGTTCTCCCCTTTTCCTTTGTACAGGGGAACAATTACACCTGACTTCCAATCCTCCGGGACTCTACCTTCCTCCCAGGCCAATCTGCACATCTTCCACATCCATTCTACAACTATCTCTCCCCCATGCTTCAGCATTTCACTACACACTCCATCAATTCCTGGGGCTTTCCCCATTTTAGCTTTCTTCATTGCTTCCACACCTCCCATCCTACTGATTCTTTTCTCTCTTCTCACATCCCTCCTTCTCCCAGCCATTCCCAAGCCACTTATACTTACATTACTTTCATTCTCTATGTTCAACAATTCACTGAAGTGTCCTCTCCATCTGCTCACTTTTTCTCCCTTCTCCACTAGTAATCTACCATTTTTATCTTTCACTCCCCAATTAACTTCTTGGTACCCTGTCTAACTCTATTTACCTCTTTCCAGAACATTTTCTTACATTCCCTCCACTTTACACTCAAATTCCTTCCAAATTCCTCATCCACTCTCTTCTTACTCTCTCTCACTAATCGTTTCACCTCTCTCTTCCTCTCTACAGTACATATAACTCTCTCTTCCGTCTCTCAACATCTTCCACGCCCCTATTTCTCATCCTCTCACTATATGCTTTCTTCTTTTGTGCCACAGCCTGTCTCACCTCTTCAGTGAACCATGCTGTTCTCTGCATACCCTTTCGTCTTCTCTTCAGCCCACACACCACCTCACATGCTGCACAGATTTCTTCCGTGAATATCTTACACACACTTTCCACGTCCCCCATCTGCTCCAATCCATACTTACCCAATCGCTCCTCCACCTCCCTCTTATATTCTGCCTTTTTTCCATCCTCTTGTAACTTTTCTACCCTCCTTGAAAGAAGTACTTCCTCCTGTCTTTCCCTTCTTCTATTTCTCCATTTTGTTTGGACACTGATTCTGACCACCACGAAGTGATGGTCTGAATGTCCACTCCCCCAGCCTCTATATACTCTTGCATCCATCACACACCTTCTCATCCTTTCATCCACACACACATAATCAATCATTGCCTTCCGTTCATTCAATTCACCATCCACCCTTCTCATCACTCGCCATGTATACCTGTGGATCATTTTGTGCCTGAAGAGGGTATTAGCTATCACCAACCCCCTCCCAGCGCCAATGTCCATTAAGGCACTACCATTCTCATACACCTCTGCAGGCACACCCCACTCACCAAGTACTCCATCCACCATCATATTTCTTACTTTCCCATTCATATCTCCAGTCAAGAACACTCTCTCATTTCTTTCGAACTTTTCCAAGCACGCTTCCACATTTGTCCAGAACTCTTCTCTCACTTTGCTTACACGATCTTGGCGCATACACACACATAATCAACCACATTTGTAGTCCAACTTTGTTGTATGTGAGAAAGAAAATCACATATTTGAAATGATGACATTAAGATTTAACTCCTTGACTCCGAATGACTTTTTATTTATTTATTTAATTACTTACCAAGATATTTTGATTATGACAGACTCATTAAATTGGGATAGGTATGTTACATGAAAGGAGTTCATTAAGGTTGCTTAAAGCCTCCAGTCCGAAAAATCTTTGTAAAGCTGAATAAATCATCAGGAGACAGCAACACCGAATCGAAAAAGACGTCCACGGGCTCGAGGGGTTAATGTGAATCCCCCTAACCTAACAAAAAAAAAAAAAAATAAAAAAAAAAAAAAAAATAATAATAATAATAATAATAAGAAGAAAAAGCGGGGGAATGTCCTATGCCAAAAACTTATTACGAGTAAGAGGTTAGCGTCTGACTTACCAGGGTTTTTGTGTGTGAAGGTGCCTGGACCCCACGCAGTGCAACACCTGGTGGAAGACATTGAGTTAATACACTCCTGTTTACACTCGTCTACATAATGTCAATTTCTTTTCAGCAGAACCCCTTCCAACTGAAAGGAATAGTGAAGGGCACATCTAGTCCCTCCAGTTGGAAAAGTCTCTCCAAAGCCGAATAATACCGTCTGAAGATAGCAAATATACAATATACAAGATATAGTCGTGGAGATCAGAAAAGCTGAAGATTCAACAGATGGAGTATTTCTACTTATGATCGGGTTGGGTGGCGCGCACATAAATCTGGCACGACGAGGCACTCAATTTAGTGTGAAACACCCGCGCCATACGAGTATACTGTATAATAGGTCTAGACCCGCCCGCACAGTCAGTTAGCAAAATAATGTAGTTTTGGAGTATGGTAGTGAAATACTGTTGGATTGTGCAAACATGATGAAACATCTTCCCTTTTTCTGGTCTACTGTGTATAGTGTGATTCGTCACCATGCATCGAGCTGATAAGCAATGTACTCGGACAAGACAGGCGCGCAATGACCGTGTGGAACGACCTTACTGCCAAAACTCTGACCCTTCCCTGTGCCTTTGACCTTTGACTGATTGCTCTCAAAATCGAATCGGTTCATTTTTACCTGACCCTAAAACCATCCACCAAGTTTGGTTCAAATCGGATAAACGGTATTTAAGATGACCTTGTCCTGTGACCCTGCCCATGGCCTACCTACTGGACTCAATATTTCGTAATTTCATCTTTACCCAACCTTAAACCCTTCCACCAAGTTTGGTTAAAATTCGATCAAAGTTGTTTAAGTTGATTTTACCCTTGACCGATGACCTACAACCTTTTCGGCCTATAAACAATCACCTTTTCCTCTGAAGATCAATTATCACTGCACCATGTTTGATGCAAACTGTATCCAACAGTTTGTTAATATATATATATATTTTTTATATTGCAAACAGACAGGCGGAACAGACGACACTCTGTACCTACACCTAACCCCCCCAGGCTGCGCGCGCGGGTATGAAAATATGCAAAGTAACGAACAGATGACCCTTACACGTGTATGTATAAACTTAAATTAAAAAATACTACAGGAATATTCAAAAGTACAGTATACTGATGTGTTCATTGCACGCCAAAGGGAAGTAATGCACTACTCTGTTGAGAACACACACACACACACACACACACACACACACACACACACACACACACACACACACACACACACACACACACACAAATGTAGCAGGTATCCTACGATCATACTGCAGCAGATGTGACGGCATTAAGATGTGGCCGAACAGACAACAGAATTGCTGATCTGGAAGTCGGACGACTCCTGGCCCATTATGGAATATAAGTGAGCGAGCTTGATGGATTCCTTAATGTATAGATCGGGATCACCATTCATGGTAACAAAACTGGACGGTAGATGCGACTCCAGAATGTAGGGCAACATGCAGCTGTGTGCACCTTAAAAGGACACACCAGGTTGAAGCAACTGAATTATACTGAAGTTACAATCTAGACCTTGGGACGGATGCATCACAGCAGCACTCCTGCCCATTCTACACGGCCTCTGTCACGTCCATTCAGCCTTGCTACTTCCCCCCCCCCCCACCCTTTTTTTTTATATTATTTGAAAACCAAAAATTCTCTCTCTCTCTCTCTCTCTCTCTCTCTGCTAAACTCAGCAGGTTATATTTTACTGACGGCTACAACACGTAAAAGACTGTATCGAGTGGAAAAAAGAAGGACGAGGAATTAAAGACATTTTCTTTTTTTTATCCAGTCAGGAATATGAGACTGGTCAGAACTCAGGTAATAAGTACCATTCCGTGACTCTTGTGATGTGAGTAGCAGGTAAAAAAAAAAAAAAAAAGGGATGGAAATCAACATAGATGTGGGTAAGATTAGTTGTACGGTTACAACCTCCTCTTCATCAACGTATATTCCCGCACTTCCTCCTTCACCCACTATGCTTGCATCCACAACCCTTCATACATTTTTCACTACATCCCTTCCCATACCTACAGTTACACCCAAATCTGTACCTGCTGCTCCTCACACACCAACATCTGGGGCCGAATTAATAAAAGATCATAATCAAAATTTACGATAAACAGTTCTTTATAACAGTTAAAAGTTATCACAGAACGCTTGTTTTTTGCATTTTTCACCTTCATATTAACTTTTGATTGTGAATTGCTTTGGTAACTGTATGAGTGAATGTAATCGTAAATGCAAGCAATCGTAAATACAACCTACATTTGAGACAGTTTACAAATACTTCCCTTACAACCTCACTCCATCTCCTCCCCAGCCTTACACTCACAAAGCCTCCACCCACACATTTCCACCTCCACCCGTAGCTACACTACTGTATTAGTTTTTGACTCATACTTTTCTCACGATCCACAAATTCCCCACACCCCAAATCGTATACATTCTCCACAAACCAAATCATATTCAGCAGGCAATAAAACTTCACCTTTAAGACCACCTCCACTACTTTTAATTTCCTTGATGGCAAATATTCCTAAGCTGAGAGAGGCTTGGTATGTTTCTCAGGCAACAGAAGCTTCCCTTTGATATGCTGCATCAGGGGAGAAAGTGACGGATATGTCCCAAATGTGAAGCTGACACAGAGGAAGGGATGAGCTGTCTGTACCCTACGTCTCCCATACAGTCCACATTATTTACCTTAACCCATGCCTTACATATTTTCATTTCCTAACTCCAACCCACACCATCCACTTCTGCATAAATGCAGATCCACAAGATCTGCACTTATCCCCAATTCCACACCTTCCCCAACAACCCACATCTCCCCCAACACCTTACACTTCTGTTCCCCTTATTCAACCCTGCAAATCACACCGCCCATAACCACCCACACCTCCCCTTACTCTTCTCTACAGCTCTTACTTCCTTGTCTCTCACAGCCAACATCCAGTTTTAAATTCTGCCTCCCTCCCATGACCCACGTCTCCATTACCTCTTACCTTTGTCTTCCATATTTAACCCCCAATGCACCCCACTCGCCTGTACGTACTTACACTCATATTCCTCCACACAACATCCCTGCCCCTAACAGCCAATATCACTCTCCATTCACCTTCCTCCCACAACTAAACATCTCCGCTCATGCTCATCCACGACCCTTATTTTCCCTCCCCTCACAACCTACATCCCCCTGCACATCTTCCTGCAACAACTCATATCCTCCAACAACTCACACTTTCGTCCCTTGATATTTACCCTGGAACCATACCATACACAAAAATCAACACCTCCCCTAACTAGCCTTTACAACTCATACTTCCCATCCCCTCCATCTTTGTTTGTTTTTAATAGGGTGACTGGTAGAAAGAGAAGTGTCTTGGTAAATAAAAGGTACGATAAGTGAAACAGAAAATACTGATGCAGTACAGTTATGTCGTGTATGCTGCGTAAATGCTGGGAGTAAGTGATATTTGTTTCAGCATTTCCTTACTCCTGGCATACCAGGGGTGTGTTTAACTCCTTTACGTGTGACGGAATTCTAAGCAAAACTAAAAATTACCCTGGCAGTTCTCATCCCCACTTCACATTCCACCACCTTCCCACAATCCCAAACACCATTCCAACTCCACACGTTCTTGCCACAACTCCACACCCCCTTCCAACAGTACACCTCCTTCCCACAACATACATCCCTCCCACAATTCCACATTTCCCTCCCACATCCCCTTACCTCCCTTTTACACATCGATCCCACAGCTCCACATCTTACACATCATTCCCACAACTCCAAACCACCCTCTGGCACATCACTCCCACAGTTCCACACCTTCCTCTCATACATCATTCCCAAAACTTCACACCTCCCTCACACACAACAAACCCACAACTCCACACCTACCTCTCACACATCACTCCCAAAGTTCCACACCTTCCTCCCACACATCATTCCCACAACTCCACACTTCCCTCACACACATTAAATCCACAATTCCACATCTCCCTCTCACACATCAAACCCACAACTCCACACCTACCTCTTACACATCATTAACACAACTCCACACCTCTCTCTCACAACCCAAACACCATCATCCTTACTCCATACCTCCCTTCCACAATCCCAAAAACCACTACCACAACCCCAAACACCTCCCACTGCTCTCCACATTCTCCCTTCCGGTCACAACCCCTCACCTCCATCCCCTTCCCATCCCACACCCACCCTCCTCCACCCCCTTAGTGTGCACTCAGTACAATGAGACAGCCTCGCACCGTCACCCGCTCATCACTCACACCAGTCAAGGGGAAAAAAAAAAAAACGCCATTAGAACTAGAAAGTACATAGCGGTATTAAAAAGGGGAGAGCAAAATATGACAAAGACAGATATACTACAGTAGTTTTCGGTGCATTTTTTATTGCATAACCTCTATCTACCTGTAGATATCCTGTCACGTCTCTCATTACACCAGCAGTAGAGCAATTATTGAGGGATGACTCTCAGTGGTGTATTTCCGTTAATGACCCTCACTCGTACATCACCATCCTCCACGAACCGACAGCGACGTTATTTAAACTACTCACTGCATCGTCGAGAAAAAGATGAAATCCCTCGTCTCCCTCAAAACCCGACGACTGAAATAAATTTATTTCCCGAGAAGCGTGCCAGGCAAGATCAGCATATTTTTTACATCCTGGTGTCCTTCCTTCTCTGTTACACGTGACCTGCCTTGTGTCACCTCTTTACCTACGAGCCCTGTGACCTGCATGCCGTGCGACCCACGGCCTACTCAGACTGACTAGGCCGTGGTGTGACCTACATGACAGGCAGCATACGAGACACGCGACCTTCCCAAACTGTGATTAACCAGGGAATAACCTGCTTAAGACAAGACCTGTTCCACTTGTGTCCTGGCCCAAGAATGACCTGCCTCTGCCGCATACTTCATGAGAATCTCTCTCTCTCTGTGTGTGTGTGTGTGTGTGTGTGTGTGTGTGTGTGTGTGTGTGTGTGTGTGTGTGTGTGTGTGTGTGTGTGTGTGTGTGTGTGTGTGTGTGTGTGTGTGTGTGTGTGTGTGTGTGTGTGTGTGTGTGTGTGTGTGTGTGTGTGTGTGTGTGTGTGTGTGTGTGTGTGTGTGTGTGTGTGTGTGTGTGTGTGTGTGTGTGTCACCGGACTGCTTAACCTGCCTCCGTGACCTGGGGCGAGGAGGGTCAAGTTTTCGTCAAGTGAGGTCCTTCTACTTTTTTTTTTTTTCCAGGAGAGAGAGAGAGAGAGAGAGAGAGAGAGAGAGAGAGAGAGTCCTGGATCAATGAAGGGATCGGAGTCAAGGGTGAGGGAGGCACGCGGGAGGCAGGAAAATGGGAGCAAAGCAGAGGAAAGGAGGCAGAACAAAAGCAGAGCAGGGGAGAGATGAGAGAAGAATGAATAACAAAGAGGTGTGAAATATGAAAGAAATGTGGGAGGGAGAGGACAGAAGGATGAACAGGAGAACAGAATTGGGGGAAATGAAAAACAGGATGACAGAAAAAAGACAGAAGGATGAATACGAAAGATGGTGTGGCAGAAATAAAACAGGTTGGGAGGGCAAACAGAATAGGATTTAAAAAGGATGAGGGAAGGGATGACAAAAACAGGGTGTGAGGGAGAAGAGAGGAGGATGAAAAACACTGGAACGAAAGGAGAGTGAAAGCTGAATATGATGAAGAGGAGGGAACGATCAAATGGAAAGAAGTGAGAGAAAGTCTGGAGGGAGGGAGAAGGAAAGAAGAGGGAAAGGGAATGGGATTGAAGGAGGACAGACACGGCACGAAGGAAAAGAAGGGTAAGGAAAGGAGAGGAGAGGAAAGTAAAGTAAAGGAAAGGAGAGGAAAGGGAAGAATTAGAGAACAAATATTGCAACACTGCAGCCGCATCCCACAGCAGGACACTATACGAAATCTAGAAGTTCACAGGAAGCACAGATAATACCATTGTCCTAACAAGACCAAGGATACTTTTCATAGCTATACCTACCTCTACAGTATTCTAACAGAAAGCAAAACATTATTTCAGGGGGGGGGGGTGTCCCACACTGGCTAAAACCTGGTCCGAGTGTAGGTCTACCACTGTGCAAATTTTCGCATCTTAGCTTAAAACAATGTGCATCGTGGTGTTCCTTCCAGGTCTCCTCTCGCGAGGGACAGTGTCCCATCATGCCTTAAACCTGGTTTGGGTGGACGTCTACCACTGTGAAAAATATTATTTTCCCGGGTAAAGAAAAACTATGGCCGTGCATACCGGCATTCCTCGAGGACTCTGCAGGCCTCCTCCTCCTTGGGGGTGCCTCTCAGAGATCCAAAAATTCGTTTTCCTCGGTGTAAAAAAAAAAAAAAAAAAAAAAAATGCTGTGCATCCCGGACCCCGGGAGCCGCCTCTCCATCGACCAAAACGTGTTCCAAGTGAAGGTTTACTAAAGTGCAAAATTTCGTTTTCCTTGGCTCTCCCGATTGCAAGACAATGTATCTCTAAGAACTACCTCCTTCTCCTCCTCCTCCCCTTCCTCTCTCCTGCACTGAGAAAAGAGGATCGGGTGAAGGTTGGGGGGAACTGCAGGACAGAAAATGGCTCTATTAGGCGAGAGGGAGGTGAATGGAACGACGGAGGATAAAGGACATAAGAATTAGTGAAAAAAAAAAAAAGTTCACCATAAGACAATGGAGGGAAGACAATGGGACTTACCAATAACAAATAAAAACAAAGAAACGGATGGCAGGGGATAGACGAAACACCAGTGGAATTAAATGAAGAAAAATAAAGACAATGAAGGACTACGAATAAGCAGATAAATATGGGAACAGATAAATAAGGCAAAAGCAAAAAGATTCATCCACACAAAATGTCGACTCTGATCACATACAAGAGACCAGAAGACAGGAGAGAAAGTGAGACAGGAAATAAGACACACAGAGCAGGAAGGGAGAAAGAGGAACAAGAAACACTATCTACATATAACTCCATAAACACTCAAGAAATGGGCAAAGAAACACTGATTAATTACGGTTCAGTCTGGGTTTGTTTAGTATTACCGTTTAGCAGAAAGTTAAACATTCCGATAACAACGGAAGAGTATATTGGCAACAATATAGCTCTCTCTCTCTCTCTCTCTCTCTCTCTCTCTCTCTCTGTTACATGACCTAGAGAATCAAAATTTGGTTACAGATAGGTATGTCTTTCACTGAAAAATAAACTTATAACACTAGTAATGAAATCCAGTTGTATACCTATAAAGTCAATCGTAATGTAAACAGAAATGTAAGTCAGTCCCTTCAACCTAATGACGTCTGTTTAGTTTTATTCTTGATACCTTAAGGCCATTTTAATCAGCTTAAGGAGAAAAAGACTGTGAAGGGATTAATGAAGATTTTTTCCCCATCCCGTCACTACAAATGGTTCCTGGAAACTAGCAAAATCGCATGTAGATAGCAAGAGTAACTAAAAACATACGCCATCTGATGTAAAGGGTCCCGTTTTACAGTGCTACAAATTGTTAACGTATATTTACTTCACTCATAATTATACCGAAACTGTATTTACTGTAAATATTACAGTACATACAGTTTCGGTATAATTATGAGTAAAGTTGTAAGGGAGGTGAATGCAAGAGTTTTAGGTGGAGGTCTGAGTCTGGTGAATGTTGATGGTGGAGAGTGGAATCTGAAGCAGCTGCTGTTTGCAGATGATACTACACTGGTGGCTGATTCAGAGAAGAGATTGAGACAGTTGGTAGAGTAGTTTGGAAGAGTGTGTGAAAGGAGGAAATTGAAAGTAAATGAGAATAAGAGTAAAGTGATGAAGTGTACGAGGTTGGTAGATGGTAGGGGGATGAATATAGTTTTGAATGGCGAGTTGCTTGAGGAGGTAGAGTGTTTTAAATATCTTGGGTCACATGTTGCTGTGGATGGAAGAATAGATGCAGAAGTGAAGTTTAGAAAAAACGAAGTAGGAAAGGTGCTGGGAGGAATGAAAAAAGTGTTTAGATGTCGTTCGTTTAGACTGGATGTAAAGAGAAGGCTGTATGAGGGTGTTGTGGTACCGACTGCATTGTATGGGGCTGAAACATGGAATATGGGTGTAGCAGAGAGGAAAAGATTGAATGTAATGGAGATGAGGTGTCTGAGGAGTATGTGTGGAGTGACGCGTATGGATCGAGTGCGGAATGATGAAGTGCGAAGGAGAACTGGAGTTGTTCGGGAGATGGCTGGTAGAGTTGAGCAGAGGGTGTTGCGATGGTTTGGGCATATGGAGAGAATGGATAATGAGCAATTGGTGAAAAAGATAACTAGATCTGATGTGAGAGGTGTAAGGCTGAGAGGAAGACCACGAATAGGATGGATGGACAGTGTGAAGAGAGCGCTGGATGCGAGAGGGATGTCTGTTGAGCAAGGAAGAGTGGCTGTGCGTGACAGAAATAAATGGAGAAAAATTGTGAATGAATAAGTGATGACGCAGCCCTGAGGGGATATTCTCCCGCATTTGGTCTGATCAGTTATTTCAGGTCAGGTGCGGGTAAGGGTATGAGTCTGTTATGATGTGGCAGGGGTAAACCAGCTCTGCTGTCGGGCCCTGCTGCGGATGTCACTGATTGCATTGCGCAGTTGACCCTTGTGCGGTGTGGTGTGGTGAGGATCTGTCCGTTCTCCCCTTTGGGGCTAAGATGCGAATGAATGTGTTTGAATGGATGAGTAAATGGGGAGTGTGTCGTCCTGTCTCGGCTACCTCCCTTTCCTTGGGGGAAGCAGCCTAGGTATATAGATAGATAGATAGTATTTGCTGTGGCGATACAGCTATTTCGACGTGACTTAAACTCTCTAGGGAATGTACAGTACCTGAACAGGGTCTAGCTGAGGCCGAACAGGTTATATCCTCGCAATAAATACTATGAAAAATAAGTATGACAGATAATTTAGGTGAAAATGTTAGTCTGTGTAGAACGGTATGACAGATAACTTTCATGCTCGCAGAAATACAAGTTAAAGGGATATGGTTCAAAACGTATAGACATGTGGGAAGAATGACCATGTTATCATGAATAAATTACAACAAAACTTGTACTGTTTAGGTAACGGAACTTGAGACAGTATGAATATGTTGGCATTGCCAGTTTCTTACTAATGAAGTGGTCTCCAAAGTTTAACATTTCATTCCCCCCTTGCAGAACTTCAACATACACACAGACCTCTTAATATTTTCTCAACCTTTGTGAATACACTTTTGAATGACACATTATTCTGATGATCATAAAAAAGGAATGGTCTTAAGTTTATTGCATTAATTATAAGCTTATTTCATGGTTTCTTCTTATGTGGTGTACTTTACGCCTTAAACATCTTTGACTTATCACAATAAACACGTATCTCTGAACTGGTTCATCAATTGAATTACTTCAGCTCATCACTTTCTTCTTCGTCTTCTTACTCATCTTTTTTTTTCCCCCGAACTCTTCACAAACCACGTGGAACCTTGACATTTTGTGTGGACCGCATGGGGTTCATGGACCTCACTTTGGAAACCCATGTACGTACTTGTCAGTATCTCAGAGTCTGATCAACTCTGCCATTTTATTCCTGTTAGCATTCAGCGATTTTTATTTGACTGGAAATTATTCATATGAGCCTGAGAGTACTGTAACTGTCCAGTAACACTCATGATCAAGACAGCTCTGTTCTTCTTTTTCCACTAACGCCAGACTATTTCATTCAGCTGAAGGCTAGTCACAGGAGCCTTAGTGTTAGGAACTGCTTCCACTAACCCCCTTATGGTCGGGACAGCTCTATAACTGTGTTCCTCCTAACACCAGACGATTTTAGTCAGCTGGGAGGGAGAGGGAGTCATCGAAGCCTGACTGCTACTTAGATTAACGTCAACAAGATTCGTGGATATCAAACAAAAACCAGAAACCAGACGACGACCAGACCAACATGACTCTTAGCAATGAAAACAACGGCGAGAATAGAGAGAGTCCAGGAAACAGCCGGTCGGGTGAAACGGCAAGTCATGCTTTCCAGTCATTTCATGTGCCGCTTATTACATTTCATGTGCTGCTTGTTAACACTGTTTTATGGGGCAGGTTTTGGAGTTTTCAACAAAAAGAAAAAAAAATATGATACCGCCTTGTGAAAAGTAAGAAAAAAAAGTCAATACATTTTTAACAATACACAGAGTCCTCGCTGTAATCAGGAATGTGTTGAAAATGTCACATCTTTTTCAATACAACGAATACTGTAATTTCAGCTTTATGGGCGACACTGGAACTTCAAAGGGTGAATTTTTCTTTAATTAAAGGTGGACAATAGTAAAACATGCATGCAAGAAAAAGGCGACTTACAAGGAGAACTTACGTAAACTAAGTGGTAGGTACAGCAACAAAAGACGACAAAGTAATTAACAGCCTGAGTAAAATGAGAATCAGGTAATAAAGTGGTTGCGTGCTGTGCCTTTATAACCTCAACACCCGTTACCTCTTTTGTTGTGCCCAGTTCATGATAATTAACTCTTGCTTGCATTAATTACATCATTTCATAAAATGATCCGAATACAGTACTTAAGTAGGACCAAAGTAGATTAATACCTTTATAGAGACAGTATTTTGTTGTCTGCCTGTCACTGTTTTTCTCGGCTGAATTGCACGTAAATCGTCTTGTGATAGCCCTTAAAAAATACGCATGAGCACCCATAGTTGAAAAGAGCTGCACAAACTGTGTGCAAATCAGACGGTAGATTTACTTTCTCATGATCGTGTCTTCTCTTACACTTTGCTTCAGCTGACGCCAAACAATTTCATGCAAATAAGAGTGACCCATATGAGCCTGAGAATGCTAGTGTAACATGACTGGGCAAGGATCCAAAAATGGTAAAGAGAAATAAGATGAAGAGTGGAAGATAAGATGTGGGTGATGGGGGGGATTGGTGGGTGTGAGGGAAAAGAGGTGTGCAGGAGTAGGGGGACAGGGGAAGAAGTGAGTGTTGGGGAGGAGAGTTGGGTGTGCGGGAGAAATGGAGGTGGGGAGGAGTAGTAAGCGGGATGGGGGAGGGTGATGATGGAGGGTGAGGGGAGTCAGGATACGTGGTAGTAATGGTATGCAGCAGGAATGAACTTTATGTGTGGGAGGGTACCAGCGAACGGGATGTGGTGATGGGTGAGGCAGGGAGTGGGAAAAAGGGGATGAAAGTGACAAAGCAGAAATACGAGTAGGAAGCAGGAAGAAAGGAAGTGAAAACAATAGGGAGAATATGGATTAAAAGGAAGAAGTTAATAAGACCACATGATCGAGCCATCATTGGGGTATAAAACATATTGGGAATCTTTGTATCGTTAAAATTAGCGCTAACTGATATTTGGAAGTACTGGCGACATGTCATAAAAACACCTCCATCGATACCATCCCACCATTACAAAGCGTGACAGCCCAAGCGTGTATTCAGTGTGGAGGAAGGATAGTAACGTCCAGGCGGTGACATGAGTTGCGTGGCACCAACAGTTGCGCGTAGGACGACTACTGGATCATAGGAAACAGACAGTCCACAGAAAGATACATTAAACGAACACACACACACACACACACACACACACACACACACACACACACAACACAAATAAAAAAGAAATGCACATCACGTTTTATAATACCAATAAGAAATTCGTGATAATTATTTTAAGGCTCAATAACATTCTGGCAAAATTATTTCCCATAACAAATAAAGAAGCTGTAAATGAGACCAGGCAGTTCCTTCTCCCCCCACCACAGCCCTCGGGTATCAAGTGTCTGGTGAATGGCGTGAAGGAAAATGATTCTGTGAGTAATAAAATGAAAGAAGGAATGAGAAAGTCGGAATTAAAGAGAGAGAGAGAGAGAGAGAGAGAGAGAGTGTGTGTGTGTGTGTGTGTGTGTGTGTGTGTGTGTGTGTGTGTGTGTGTGTGTGTGTGTGTGTGTGTGTGTGTGTGTGTGTGTGTGTGTGTGTGTGTGTGTGTGTGTGTGTGTGTGTGTGTGTGTGTGTGTGCGCGCGCGAGAGAGAGAGAGAGAGAGAGAGAGAGAGAGAGAGAGCGTAGGGAAGATGGAGGTGGAGAAAACTATGAGAGTTAGGAAGTGGCATATGGAGGAAAAAAATATTAAGAGGAGAAATGAATAACTGGCAAGCAACAAAAATAAAGAAAGAGAGGCCCAGAGAGAAAGGGAATACAGAAGTATTAACCTGAAGCCGGCCAACAAATATGATAATGATCACTAGGCAGCATCAATAATCTGCCAAGGTTCTCATAAGAAAGGATGAATGGGGTGGGTGGGCTTGAGTAGGGGAGGAGGAGAGAGAAGAAGGCAGGAGAGAAAAGTGGAGAAGCAGGAAAAAAAAAAGTTGTTAGGTGGGTGGAGGACAGGAGTGGAAAGACAGGGATAGGAGGAGGTGAGTGGCTATGGGGTGGGGGACGTGGGTGAGCGAAGGAGAGGAGGTTAATGTGAAGGTGGGTGGCTGGTGGGGTGAGAAGATGGTAGGGGAGAAGAACGGAGGGAAAGGAAGAGGGAGGGAGTTCGTGGGTTAGTCAGTAGGTGTGGGAAGGGAGGGAGGTAGGGGAGGGCGTAGGTACTGTGCATCTTGTACGTTACATAAGCTACACACAATTACATAACCACATAACCATAGTCTTACGTGTCCAGCAAGTTACAAAAGGAACAGGTGGATGTCTTTTGTATTTTATTCTCGCTGCCTCCAGACGATTCTTCTGAACTTGGGAAATGTCTATCGTACTAGTGGACTAATTAACGCTACATCTAACGCCACCATTTCGAACATTAAGGTGGTTACTGTCTATTGTGGTATATTACTTTGCGCCAGATAAAAGCAACTCACCCTAGAAGAAGTAAACTACAGAGTCTGTAGTTCGAGTTAAACATATGTAGAAATTTGGAAATGGACTGAAATTATGAGACACGAATCGTTGAAGATGAACTCCGTGCAGCTGTGGCCAGGTGTCAAGGATGAGCACACACACACACACACACACACACACACACACACACACACACACACACACACACACACACACACACACACAGAATGAGGGTATAGCAGACCTCGTTTTTTACTTGTCTACTACTGCTGATTGCAGGGGAAAAATGTTACTTATAGTGAATAAAAAGCTCAACTCCACTGACTTTAAACTCCTACAGTCTCCCGCAAGATTACCCAGAAATTTAACAACACACAAGCCAGTCCTTCATTACCACTCAGTATCGTTGGCGTTTCTTTCTCTCAAGACCTGACTCTGTTGGATTACAGAAGTCTCTTGCATTTGCCTCCAAGGAATTCGGTTTGCTAAATTGACTTCGTATTTTCGTTATGCCTGTGTAGTATCTAACTTTGTACAGAGATAGACAACTCAAAACAGTCTTCCTCAGTCTATACTTTATCTGCCTATGACCTCCAGTCTTTTACATACAGCTGAATGCATCCAGGCATTTCAAATTGAACGGACCTTGATATTAGCTCTCTCTTGTTCATTTTTATTTCTATACAGACAACTCTTGAGGACTTCCAGTCTTTGGCTCCTTATGTTTGTCAATGAAAGCACACACAAATCCATAAATTTCAGACTTCCAAAACAGTGTAACAATAGCATAGTACAGAGGCAAGAACCAGACCTTCGTGGCCTTCAGCCCCAGAGAAGCAAGGTGAACAGGTAAAACCCGGACAGCATCCCCAACCCCACCAGGACACGAGAGGAAACAGCAAGACAGCAGGAGATATCAGGACACGCTTGGACACAGCACGACACGGCAGGACTGCAGGGCATACTAGGATATTGCAGGACAAAGAAATACAGCAGGAAACACCAGGGAACACTACGGTACAGAATACAGTTGAACACCATGGAACACCGGGACACACTGCAACACAGCAGGACACACTAAGACACACCAAGACACAAAGTGGAAGCTCTTGGGTCCAATTGTCTATCTATCTATCTATCTATTGACAGACGCCATATTCCCGTAAGGGGTGGCCATTTGACTTTGAGTTATTTGTTTTACGGGGAGGGGCACTAACCCTCCACCAACCCACTTGTTGACACGTAGGGAGCAGGTATGATTTGGTTATATGGTTACCACCCAGCGTTGTAAATGGTTTCCTGGCTTACAGGAAACCATCTGGCTCACTCAATGTAAAGCCACCTATAAAGGAAAGAAAAGCAATAAGAAATGACAGGAAAGATGGGAGAAATAGGAAGAGAGGAGGACAGGCAAAGAAAAAGAATGATAAAGGCTAAGGTAAGGCAGAGATAATGCAGGGCTGCCTCTAAGGCAAGAAGGACACACTAGCAGGAGGTGCCAGGGTGGGTCTTATGATGTTGGGACACAATTATATGAGAGAAGGTCGCTCTACCTGGGGAGGATCACACGTTTTACATGGTCGTATTCATGCTGAGACTTCTTAGTACTTCTTGCTTGGAGATTTATTCTACACCTAAATATATTCTTGTATGTCACTAACGCAAACTCGTCAACAGTGGAAAGACATAACTACCATACAGGAAAAAAAGAATGCGAAATACGCCATGAAAAGTGCCAAGGAAGAAGCGACACGAAATCCCCTTATATCGCTGAGAATACGAGCCACAGGATAAGCGAAGCACCCCTCTGAAATAAAGACACACTAACACGCCAAGACAGATTACGGTTCTTACAGTCTCTCCGGACAAATCATGAGACCTGGCCATAATAAGGACGTAATGCCAGGACACATCAAGATAATGATAACCCACTGAGGCACTGAGACCTCAAAGATAGTTTTGGACAAAAAGAAGAAAAAAAGGACACATCGTTAACAAGATCTCAGGTGATCAACAAAGCCATGATGGACGACGCCTCTGTATCTCACCAGGACATATAATACCTCGAGATCTGAAAGACACACCGCCGAGACACGTTAGGGTTGATCAGAGAGGCCCTACAGCGTTCCAGAAAACAGCACCTTAACAGCAGGACATAAAAGAGGGACTATTATGCCTCATGTGTGATTCAGAAGGTGACAGGATGCACTACATCTCACCATGCAAAATAAACATTAACCCTGAGCTTGACTTTTCGAGCTTAAGGGGTTACATATATCATCCATTAGCCACTTCACTGCCTCCTTAGCTGACTAAAATCGTCTGATGGTAGCAAGAATACTAAAAATATGCGACCTCTGAGTGAAGGGGTTAACAAAAAAGAGGCTGGCATGATGCAGCAGATGCTCCAAATGGGACACATCGGTCCAGGTCATATGTCTCAGCCGGGACGCTGACGCTTTCCATCTGGCAAGTCACAGGTTGAATCTCAATGTTGATTATTATTATTATTTTTATTATTATTATTACTCTTGCTAAGCAGGATGGGATCATCTTCGGATACCCTATACGGCTGTGCTATATTCAGGCTGTGTGTGTGTGTGTGTGTGTGTGTGTGTGTGTGTGTGTGTGTGTGTGTGTGTGTGTGTGTGTGTGTGTGTGTGTGTGTGTGTGTGTGTGTGTGTGTGTGTGTGTGTGTGTATGCGCTTTAACTCCTCCTAGGCTATTTGATGGATCTGAATTGAAACTCCAAAGATGGAGATATTAAAAATAGATGGAAAGAGCATTTTGAGACAGTTCTTAATAGACCAATACCACCAGAGGAGGATATACCGTCTGCTCAGGAAGATTTAAAAATAGAAACAGGACAGTTGAGGCTTGCAGAAGTGGAGAAAGCAGTAAAACAGTTAAAGAATAATAAGGCACCAGGGGAGGATGGTTTATTTCCGGAAATGTTTAAAGTGGAGGGGGATAGATTAATAATGATCTTGACCAAGCTATTCAATAAGATATGGGTGACGGGGTTACTACCATCAGTTTGGAAGAATGGTGTAATTGTTAAAGTTCCGAAGAAGGGAGACCTGAGTGAATGTGGTAATTGGAGGGGAATCTCTTTGTCACCGATAGCTTTGAAAGTTTTCAGTAGAGTGTTGTTAAATAGGTTGGAGCCGGTGGTTGAGGGTATTCTGAGGATGAACAGGCTGGTTTTAGAAAGGGACGTGGTTGCAATGATCAGATCTTTATAGTTAGGCATTTGATGCAGCAAGTTAATGAAATGAGAGTACCGTTAAGTCTTTGTTTTGTTGATTTTGAAAAGGCTTTTGATAGTGTTTCGAGAGAGACTATGGGGAAGACCATGAGACATTATGGAATACCAGAGGAGTTTGTGAGGGTCATTATGAACATGCATGAGGACACATTTTGTAAAGTGATGGTTGATGGTTGTCTGAGTGATTCGTTTGAAGTCAAGTCCGGAGTAATTCAAGGTGGTGTTCTATCGCCTTTACTATTTATATTGGTCATTGATTACATTATGAAACGCGTTGGAACAGAAACCGGTGCAGGTATACTTTGGGGAGAGAACAGGAAACTTTTGGATTTAGATTATGCATATGATATAGTTTTGATTTGTGATGGACCAGAAGAGATGCAGAGAGTGTTGGACTGTTTGGTGAGTGAAGGTCGCAAGGTGGGTTTGGTTATTAATTGTGGAAAAACTGAAATAATCAATATGAATATGGAAAATGCGCAGGAATGTGTAATTGGAGGTATGGTTGTAAAGAAAGTTGATAGGTTTAAATATTTAGGTACTTATTTAGCCAAGGATGGTTCTTTGAACTTTGAATTCGAGGAAAGGTTAAAGAAGGCTAATCAGGCAATGGGAATGCTTAAAAATATTTGGAATAATAACAATTTTTCTGTGCATACAAAAATCAAACTTTATAAGGTAATGGTTAGGAGTATCTTAATTTATGGACACGAGTCTTGGTACAGCACAGTGACTATGGAAAATAAATTCTTGGTGTTTGAAAATAAAGCACTTAGAAGAATATTAGGAGTTAAGTGGTGGGAAAGGATACCAAATAGTAGAATTAGAGAAATAACGGGAGTGCAGCCGATCGATGAATTTGTTAGATTCTCACGATGGAAGTGGCTAGGACATGTGTATAGGAGACAGGGAATAGTACGAGGTACACCAGGGTGGGTGGCACTTGGAAGGAGAGGTAGAGGAAGGCCAAAAGAGACGTGGGTGAGGACAATGAGACGGGAAGCTGGAGATGAGTGTTGGGGAGATCTTGAGGAGTTAGCACAAGATAGGATGTGGTGGTGTGAGTTCATCGAGGCCCTATGCATCCCCGAGGGTGCCACAGGAAATGACTGATTGATTGATTGAATTGAAACTTCCCAGGTGAGTTCGTCAGGTTCCTGGGAAGGTCTTCTACTATATACAATTTTCTAAAGACGATTTTTAAAGGTCAACTCCCCCAGCCAAGTAAAAAAAATCTCAGAAATAGTGAAAGGAGGGCAGATATGGCTCTGATATCTTAGTACGTGTTGTACAATGAACTCTCATCCGTAATGGGACATTTGGAGACCGTGACCCGTCCAGTGATTCTTGGGGTCACCCCCCATCCCAAAAATAAAAAGATTAGAAATAGGGGAAAATAAACAGATGGATTTCAACGAAACTTCTCAGGTCAGTTCGTTTGATTATTTGATAACGTCCTCCACTATATAAAATATTCCATCATTATTTTTAGGGGGGTCAGGCCCCCTCCAAACCTTATAAAGGATACAAAATGGAGGAAGGAGGACAGATATGGCTTTGATATCTTAATACATGTTGTAGAATGGACTCTCATCTGTAGTGCGATATTTGGGGGCCGTGACCCCACTCCCAGTGTTTCTCAGGGGCTCAGCTCACCTCCCCAAAATAAAAACGATCAAAATAGGGAAAACATTTGAATGACACTTCCCAGGAGAGCTCATCTGGTTAATCCAGAAGTCTTCCACTAAGTACAATTTTCCAACCCTGACTTTTAGGCGGGTCAGCCCTCATAACGTAATTAAAACTTTTCAAAAACAGTGACTGGAGGGTATACAGTACATGGCTTTGGTATCTTAGTACATGTTGTACTATGGACTCTCATCCGTAATGCTATACGTGGAGAATGTGAACCCCCAACGATTCCTGGGGGGGTCAGCCCCCACCCAAAAATAAAAATTATCAGAAACTGGGAGGCGGTGACTGACTCGGCAGAGAGGTGGCTTGCAATCCTAATGGACCCAGATTCAAATCCAGGCTGGGGCCGGGTGCAGTTTAAGGATCTGAATTTCATAAAACAGACTTTACTGATTTACCAGTAGGCCCGCCGACAATCGTAAAATTATCCCCGCTAATGCCAATACACCAGTCCTGTATGAGATAGCCCTAGCATGTATTCAATATGGACGGAGGGTGTTAGCGCCGAAGTGGTGTATGAAGTATGGAGGTGTATGGTATGTAGGAGGACTACTGGGCCTTGGGAACAGGCTGTGAAGCCTATGCCCAGAGCCGGACACATAAAAACAAAAATAAAAAACACAAACTTCAACGAAATCGGCATACATATCACAGGAGAAGGTATCTCTTCCATGCTGTCTCTGAATGGACAGGAAGAAACTGCACGTAGATATTTGGAAAGCGGTACTTCCCCCACCCTTATGATTCTTGAGGTGGTCAGAGACCCTTACAAAAAAAAGAAAAAAAAAAAATCAGAAATAAAAGAAATATCTGAATGACATTTCCCATGTGGGTTCGTTTGGTTACTGGAAGGGTCATCCACTACAGTTTTCCAGCCAAAACTCAGTTCAGCAAAACAAACAAAATTTGAAAGGATGGCAGATATGGCTTTGGTATCTTAGTACATGTACTACAGTGGACTCTTACCCGAAATGCGATATCTGGGGTGCGTGACTCCCTCCACTGATTCTTGACGGGGTCGTCCCTCTACCACAAAGAAAATTATAAGAATTTGGGGAAAATGAGCACATGGATATCAACGAAATCGGCATATATATCATTGGATTGGGTATGCAGTTTCTAGGTTTTCTCTGAGAGCACAGGGAGAAACTGCATCTACCTTATTATTATTATTATTATCATCAGCAGCAGCAGCAGCGGCAGAAGCAGCGGCGGCGGCGGCGGCGGCGGCGGCGGCAGCAGCAGCAGCAGTAGTTGGAAACAAGGACTTCTGCAATTCACTATCCCCCTTTTGGTGGATAGAGGTGAAATTAAGGTCCTTTAAGAGAACTTAATTAATTCTGAGAGAGAGAGAGAGAGAGAGAGAGACCATCCACATACTACAGACGTCTGTACATACTGCAGACGTACAATTAAGACAACAACAACTGGGAGAGCTCTCGAGGTAAAAATGTAATTAAAGAAATGGCAAACAATAAACCCCTGACAATAACATTACCACAACATGAATCACGAATCCCGTGTTGGTAGTCAAACGCCTCCACGGCGGCCAATAACTCCTTAAACAAAGGTCTGGTTTATTCCCGAGTGACTCACGCAACACACGCCATAAACCCAATGAAAGTCGTGCGGAAGAGCGACGCAGAAATTGTAACACTGGAATAGCACATTAGGAAGCATCTAAAAATGAAATTAATCTCACGCCTGAGTGGTATTCCCTAAATGTTTGAGTATTATTCCCTAAATCTATCGTATAACTGATAATATGGATATGACGAGGACACAGGAAGAATGGTTCACTTTCACTTGTGCTGGAAAAGACACACACACACACACACACACACACACACACACACACACACACACACACACACACACACACACACACACACACACATACAAATGAAATAAAGATAAATTAAGCATCAGACAATTTCTAAACACGCTTCGTTTGGAAAGTTAAGGACAAACTTTATTTTTACCTGCTTAATTTCCCGTGTGTGTGTGTGTGTGTGTGTGTGTGTGTGTGTGTGTGTGTGTGTGTGTGTGTGTGTGTGTGTGTGTGTGTGTGTGTGTGTGTGTGTGTGTGTGTGTGTGTGTGTGTGTGTGTGTGTGTGTGTGTCAGAGAGAGAGAGAGAGAGACTGGGGAAGTGGGAACGGAGAGTTTGGGAGAGGCGAAAAGGGGGGAGGAATGATTACGATTTGGGTGAGAGGCAGAGGGAGGGAAGGCAGGTAGAGGAAGGGGAAAGGAAGGGGGAGGAAAGTGAGAGAAGGGACTCAATAAAGGGAGGGAAGGAAGGAAGGAGGGAGGAGATTTCAGGGTAGGAAGGAGAAAAAGAGAGCTACTGAAGATTGGAGATGTGGAAGAAGAGAGAAGGAAACGACAGAATATGGTAGTGGAACATGGTACAAAAAATAAGATATGGGACCGAGTGAATAGGAAGGGAATGCACGGATGAGATGGTCGGGCACAATCGTGAAATGGAAGTGGAGGAGAAAAGGGAGTTGTAATAAGACAAGAAAGACAGTGCAGTGGAAATAAAAATGAGAAGGAGTGGAAGGGAAATGAAGAATATATATACAATGGAAAAGACATTTTAGGAAGAGAGAGAGTAGGTTGATTACATACAACTCTGGGGAAATAGCAGCCAGATAGACTATTTCATGGTCAGGAGGGCTGATAGGAGGTTAGTGAGGGATGTAAAAGTTACTGGGAGTGGTGTGTGTGTGCTGCAATACAAGTTATTGATATGTGATATGGTGCTTAGTAAGAAAATATATATAGTACTTACAACAAAAGCGTCAGACAGAAACAGTAATTACTAACACCCTGAAGCAAATGACTTATTTATTACTGTTTCATTCAAACGACTATGCAAGTTAAGAAAAACTCACTTGTACCTCACCAATTCGAAAGTCTGGCCATAAATTGAAAAAAAAAAAAGTTTCAGGAGGAGAAGAACAAAATAACAAGACGTCATTTTTTTTAAAGCAAGGAAGAAGGAACCAAAGACCAGGAGCCCGCAAACCGTTCCTTAAAAAAAAAAAAAAAAAAAAAAAAAAAAAACAATACACCAGACAGCCAAATTCAAGATCCGTTCATTTCCAGATGCCTGGACATACTGCGTTTGAAAGACTGGAGACTATAGGAAGTAGGATATACGGACAGATGGAGACAGTTCTAGAGTTGGCCTGCTGCATAAATGAAGGACTGGGAGTAACGGTTAACCTTTGCATTAGATAGCTGGGCAGAAAAGGGATGCGAGTTTGCTGCTAGACGAGAGCTACGCGCCCGTCGTAGAGGTGGAGGGATGCAAACAGATAGTTTAAAGGAGCAATGACCATTGAAGTAGCGATAGAAAAGACAAGATGCAACAATGCGGCAAAGAGACAGAGGTTGAAGGAAGCCAGTAAGAGGAGGAGAGTAAATGAAACGAAAAGCCTTTAACTCCAACTTGAAAAGAGCTGTATGCGAGGAGCCTCCCCACATATAAGAGTTGTACTCAGGGGCGAATAAAACCTTGTTTAAAGTCAACTGTACAGGGGTAAAGAAGGTACGGAGTCGGCTTAGTACATCTAATCTCTTGGAAACAGATTTTACAAATGACGTAATATGATATTTCCAAGATAAATCCCGCGAGAATGAAACCCCAAGTATGTTTAAAGATGATGCAAGACTGAGCTGAATATTATCAAATATTAGTGGGTACTCCTGTGGAAGATTTTGTTAGGTTGATAGGTATAAGAATTGGGTCTTTGATGTATTAAAAACAACGAGATTACTTTTACCCCAGTCAGATATACAGGCCAAGTCAGACATTAGGTGTACCACTGCCTCATCCTATGTTTGTTGAAGTTACTGCTGAGATGGACGTTGCAGGAACCGAACGGAAAGGTGAAGCGTGGAATCATCAGCGTATGAGTGGATAGGGTTAGATGCACAGCTTAGAATGTAATTGATGAATAAAACGAAGAGAGTTGATGATAGGACAGAGCCCTGAGGAACACCACTGTTGATAGATCTAGGAGAAGAACGGTGGCTGTCTACTGCAGCAGTTATATAACCACCAGAAAGGAAGCTCTAGATGAAGGCACAGACAGACGGATGAAAACCGTAAGAGGGCAGTTTGGAACTTAAGATTTATGCCAGACTCGATCGAAAGCCTTTGAGATGTCAAGTGCAATGGCACAGCTTTCGCCAAAGTCCCGAAAGGAGGACAACCAGGAGTCTGAAAGGTAGGTGAGAAGATTGCCAATGGAGCGTCCCAGACGGAACCCATACTGACGATCAGATAGAAGGTTGCCATTGGAAAGATGCTTTAAAATTTTTCTGTTACAAATAGGCTCGAAAAGTTTTGTGACACAGGATGTTAAAGCAACTGGGCGATAATCAGATGGCTGGGAATGGTCACCCTTCTTTGAGACCGGCTGAATAAGAGCAAACTTCCAGGAAGAAGGAAAAGTACAAGTTGAGAGACAAAGGCGAAAGAGTTTACCTAGGCAGGGTGTAAGTACAAAAACACGGTTCTTGAGGACAACAGGAGGGACTCCATCAGGCCCATATGCCTTGTTAGTAATGCAGCAAGTGATGGCAGAAAATACATTAGCTGAAGAAATTTTAATGTCAGCCATGAGGAAGCCAGAGAGGGGAAGCGATGGAGGAACAGCACCGTAATCGTCTAAGGTGGAATTGGAGGAGAAAGTCTGTGCGAAGATATCTGCTTTACAGTGGAAGACATAGCTACAAAGCCATTAGAGTGCAAAAGAGGAGGGAAGGATGATGAGGAAAAGTTGTCAGAAATGTTTTTTGGCAAGGTGCCAGAAGAAGGGGGAACATTTCGAGTTTGAGAGCTGAGAGCATTTAGTACGGATGAAATTATTTTTGGCAGAGTGAAGAACAGATCTAGAACGATTCCGGGCAGAAAAGTAAAAAAGATGTGATTCAAGGGTGGGTTGGCTCCCGTACCTTTTGTAGGCGCTCTCCTTGTTGTGGATAGCATTAGAACAAGCGTGATTAAACCGTTTTTTTTTTTTTTTTTTTTTTTTTTTTTTTGCATTAATCAAAGGATATGAGAAAGGAATGTATGTTTCTATGCCAGACAGAATAACCTTCGTAATACGCAAGGCACACTCAGATGGCTCCCGGCCATGAAACCAATTATCATTCCAGAGGAAATCAAAGAAGTACTGCCTGAGGGCCTCATAATCAGCAGTTCCAAAGTGCTTGCGTGTCAATGGAGAATAAACTTCCATGTTTCAGAAAGCAGCACAAATATAAAAAGGAAAATATGATGAAGTTACCGTACATACGGTGTGAAAAAATAAAAAGTGGTTATAAGTTATACCACACGTAACGGGGAAAAACTGGAGGTGAGAAAGAGAAAGTAAAACGCCAGGAGGAGGATGTGGAAAGAAGTGGGACAGAAATGATGAAGAGGAAAAATGGATGAAATTGGTGAAGGACGGTATGACGATGGAGGAGGAACGATATAAATAAGAATAATAATGAAAAAAGCGAAAAATAAGGGTAGGAAGCAAGGCAACTAGCGAAGGTGTGTTATCCGGAGGAGGACTTCTGGACCTCTGGCAACGAACTATGAAATCTATGCCTAGAGTTGGGCGCATAAAAGTATTGGTGTAGAGAGGACAGGATTCAAACTCCCGATATTTAGCATATTTACCAGTACGTTTCTCATTAGTAATTTATTTTGCTTATAACACCCTCATACTCTTACGCAAATTACTTACATATTGTTAGTTTTCGACACGTGACATCAATATTATACCAAAGGATAATTATCCCCTTAACTGTGCGTACACGTTTTACTACTTCCTATCTTCATAAGACTTTTTTCGGCTTAAGATGTAAGCTTAACGAACTGGCGGAGTTGCATGTGCCCAACATAATCCCTTCAAAACCTAGGGGTTCTACTAAGCTAAATAAAATCGACGGGTTCCAGCAACAATAAACCATACTGCTACTTCACCATGCTGAAGAAGCTCAGCTACAACCAGCAAAATAAATCCCTGAGGAAGAGGTATCAATAAATCTCTTAAGCCAAGGAACGTGAAGGCTGCCGGCCGGGTTCATGCTTCCAGTCACTCTGTTCAAGATATTCTCCTTGAGTATAATAAAATGGTTTGGTGGTTATCTAAATAAGAATATAAAAATCTTCATCGTAGTTATGTGAATTGCGGAGGGAAGACAGTTTCTAACTATTTCAATTTGAAAATTCATAGGTTCACTGATACTGACTGACTAGAGGGAGTCAAATAAAAGTAAAAAAATAAAAAAATAAATAATTTGGTTTTACGCCAGGTATCCCCGAAGGGCTAAGGCCTTGCCCCTGGGTAGAGGACTTTGGACTGGAGCGTGTAGCATTTTATGACCGGATGCCCTTCCTGATGTCTACCAATGACCCTTGCGTGGATTCGATCCTCCGTCCCTTCGGTCAGAGCGGAGCGCTCTAACCCACTGAGCCACGGAGTCAAATAAAAGTAAATATAACACAATGTGATCACAGTCAAGCAATTAACTGAGACTCTTTCTTACTCCTTCAGTTTGGGAAATCATTCCTATGTAGACTAATAATGTTAAGGTGTAGTGAAATAGTAAAGTAAATCTCGTTCCCTTTACCCTCTCTCTCTCTCTCTCTCTCTCTCTCTCTCTCTCTAATATAGTATATATATATATATATATATATATATATATATATATATATATATATATATATATATATATATATATATAAACGCCTCCATTTCATTCCGTTTCCCTTACATAGTTTCCCTTCCTTCCCATGTCTCCAGTCTCTTATCTCCCTCTCCCATCTCCAGTCTTCCTCATCTCGCTGCATTCCTACCACCCGCAATGCTCACCTCTGACCCTTTATAACTACAACTGTCTTCACCTTTTGTTTCCAATCATTTTCTCAGTTTCATCTATAATCTCAGTGCTTTCTTCGCTCTTCTAGTATTCGTCTCATCTCCTCTCCTTGTTTTTTTTTCTTTTTCATTCCTTCAGTTGTTTCTTCTTTTTTCCAATTTCTTTTTCTTTTCTTTGTTCTTCTTCATTTACTTCCTTCACTCTTTCGATACAGCTTTTCGTCCTCTTTTACTCTCAACCCTCTTATCACCTCTACTGACCTCATTTTTTTCTTCTCGCCTCGACTCTTGTCTTTCTCAGCCTTTTTACCCCTTTCACTATCTCTCTCAGTCCTAGTATAGTCCCACTTCTCATTCCTCTTTTCAACTCCTATATTTATTCTTTCACCTCCTTCCTTCACGTTTGCCTCAACTGTCCTTCATCCTTCGCGGCTCCTCCATTCTTCAATCTGCCTTCCTTCTACGGTCCGACGCAGTCCGTGTCCTTAACATCTCCTTAGGGAACTCCCCTCTCTCCACCTTTATGATCCTACAGCCTTCACCCTCCTCTCCTCCGTTTCTCCCTACTTTCCTTTTCCTTCACCTCCACCCTCTTCTCCTCTTCGCCTGCTTTTCCCTCATCTGTCTCACACTTATCCTGTTCTTTACTTTCATCCCTCCTTTCGCACTAACGATACACAGTGGAGCATATGCTGACGATATAACTGAGTAATACAAAACCTTTGAAGTTTTTTCTATGCACTATGTTTATAGGACAAAACACAAGTACGATTAAGACCAGTTCGTTTAGGGGAAGGCAGAATATTTACCTCTGCCAACGAAGTTGGAGAAGGTTATGTATTCACCTAAGTTTGTCTATTTGTTTGTTTGTCCACACGATATTTCCAAAAGTTCTCAATGAATTTCAATGAAATTTTGTGGAAGGGTGGACCATGGGCAAAGAAAGAACTGATAAAATTTGGGGGCCAATCCGGATCATATGTATCCCGCACAATATATTCGGAAGTTCTCAATGAATTTCAATCAAATTTTGTGAAAGAGTGGACCATGGGTCATGAAACAATTGATTAAATTTGAGGGCGGATCTAGATCCAACGTATTCTACACAATATCTCCAAGGATCCGGATCCACATGTTTTTTAAAGGCAATGGCACTGGCGGGAGTATGCGGTCCTGATACTGCAATCAGTGAGAGATGTACTCATTGTGATTCGTACCCTTAGTATCTATAAAAACACGTAGATCAGATGAAAAGCCTCATCAAGTACAGTCGAACCAAAGAATGAAATTCCAAGTCATTTATTATTATTATATTTAATCACGTCATTAAGGTGTGGGAAGGGTGAATGATATCAAATATTACTCGTCGATTTTCACTGTTGGACGCCATTATAAAAAAAAAAATAAATAAATAAACATAAATAAACACTTAGAAAACATTAATGAAGATTCATGATGTGGATGCTGGAATTATGTCTTGCTATTATGTCTTGCTTCACTACTGCTCGGAGTTTTTCGGTGACACAGTGGAGAGAGAGAGAGAGAGAGAGAGAGAGAGAGAGAGAGAGAGAGAGAGAGAGAGAGAGAGAACAAACGAAGACGAAAGGAAATAAAACTATAGGGGCACTCAATGGGGCGCATCTCTCCGACAACGGCAACGTAATTTCCAAACCACTCTTCATAATGGGTTAGGTTTTCTCATCACTGATTAGGGTTTCACAAACAATGATTACCGGACCCAGAATCTGTAATACGATCCCGATAGCTCCCAAAAGTTAACCGATTGTACCCTGGGACATGGGCTATCTACCCACCAAATTTTGGTCTAAATCTCTCATTTAGTTTTTGAGTAATCTTTCTAAAACAAACAAACAAACAAATAGGGGTGAAAACATACTCTCCTCGACGGAGAGGATGTGGAAATAAAGAAACGGACGAAGAGACAGAAGAGTAAAGAAGAAAAAGGAAAATGAGGATAAGTTAGAGGCGAATAAAGAGGGAAAGACAGGAGAAAAGGATATGTGAAGGGGAAAAGAAAAGTGAATGAATAAAGAATAAATGTGGAAGAGTAACGGTAAGACGAAGTAGAGGAGGAGAAACGTAGAAAGTAACTGCAAATGGAAACACGAAAGTGGCGAGAAGAAAAATTATTTAGGGAGGAATATACCAGTGATGTTCAGAGGATGACAAGCCAGGTCAACGCAGAAGAAAACTGCAGAATGAAAAAGCAGAAGAAAGAAGCAGAAAGGAAAAAAATAGAAAGAGGCAGGAGAAGTGGAAGAGAAAGACAGAAATAGCCAAAGAATCATATGTGGAGGCAGCACAAAAAGGTGACAAGAAAATTAAAAAGATTCCTACAGTCTTCTTCAGGAGAATACTAACTCTTGAAAATTTTATTCCTGGAAGATAACACACCTAAGAGTGAGAATCCTTACATTCTTCCATCATCCAGTCCTTTACTGGTCCATCTGAGGCAAAGGAGTCCAAGGCAAGGCTACTCAGTCCAGGTATGTACGGCAAGAACCATCTTACTTGACGGGCCAGGCTCCCTTTACTATGATTCTTACGCAGGAAGTGGATAGACGGTAAAGAAAGAGAATAAAAGTATGCGAAATTGAGAAGATAAGGAATGGAATGAAAATAAGCTAGGGTGAACAAGGCCTCCAAAACATGAATAATCAGACTACAGCGGGTAAATATATCCCCGCAATCATTAAACCCATACATTTACAGCTGCGAGAGACTACCCGTAAAATACAAGAGAAGCTCAAAACCAGTGATGATGTGGACTACAATAATATCAAAGAGTTCGAGTGCAACAAACATAGAACGCTCATGGTTCCTTCAAAGCCTGAAAAACTTGAGATAACCTCCACAAAACCATAATCTTAACAATATGGGTAGAAGAATTTAGTTTAACTTAGAATTTCTTTCCGAAACACACACAAGTAAAAAGCACACATGAACCCCTAATATGCCGGGGGTATAGAGATAATGCAACAACAACAAAAATAAATAAATAAATAAATAAATCCAAACATTAACAACAAGCGATGCCAGGCATAACAAACCTTGCCCATAAGCAGTTATTTTATTTTCAACCGTTTTCAAGTTATAGTCCCCTGAAAATCCATGATCTTGTGTTTGACCTTTCAAGATCACTCAAGGTCAAAGATCATGGTGCCAAATGAAAGCATATGAGACTTTATATACCTTGATAATTGTAAATATCTCAATCCTCAACCAGTTTCGTATTATAGCCCCCTGAATATCCGTGACCTAGGGTTTAACCTTTCAAGGTCACTTACGGTCAAAGATCATGATACCGAATAAAAAACCATATGAAACTTCCTAATAGGTAAATATCTATCTCCAATCAGTTTCAAGTTGTAGCCCCCAGAGTAACCGTGACTTTGAGTCTGACCTTTCAAGGTCACGTAAGGTCAAAGGTCATGGTACCAATTAAAAGCCCAAAAGGGACTCGCATATGTCGATAATTGTAAATATCTACCTTCAACCTGTTTCGAGTTATAGGCCACTGAATATCAGCGACATAGAGTTTGACCTTTCAAGGTCACTCAAGGTCAAAGATCTTGGAGCAAAATGAAAGCCCAGATGGGAGTTCCTGTATGCTTATTAAATATCTCTATCATCAACCGGTTTCAAGTTATAGCCCTCTGAAAATCTATGACCTTGCTTTTGGTCTTTCAGGGTCACTCGATTACCACCAAAATTTAATTTCTTTTAGGATCAGTGCCCACATATCCTGAAAGTTTCATGTAATTTCATTCAGCCGTTTATCCGTAATGATGCTAACAAACAAACAAACAAACGACCAAATAGTATACCTCGCCGGACTCCGTCCGCGCGAGGTAACAAGTAACCTACACCAACTATAACACTATTTTCTTATTCTCTGATTCATCCACTGTCTTTGCTGGACCAAACCTCTTCTCTTCTCATTAACCACCCGATTAAAAAAAAAAAAAAAAGGCGGGGTGTATGTGTGTGCATTTCTTTCTGCGCCACCTGATGCCTTGTTCCCCTTGACTTTTAATCCGTCTTCACTCCTCATTCATTTACATCTTACGACCTCTCGCTCCTCGCCTTCTTTCTGATACCCCTCATTCTCCTCTCCTTAACGAACATTTGTGGACAATAATATCGTTCCAAGTTTCGCTTAAGAAACTCTAAGATGATATTCACACACACACACACACACACACACACACACACACACACACACACACACACACACACACACGCAGGGGGGGGGGACACGCACGCACACACAGCCCGAGGAAGCATCAATCACCATCATTATCTTCCTATAATAATCAACATCTTCGATTCTTCTGCGTTCCCAGTCTTGCCCTCCCTCCGGCTGCCTCTCTTATCCCCTTCATGTCGATCGGGCTTGGGTGTCCATATTCTTTCTCTGGACGATTTTACAAACCTTAGAGGAGACCTGTTAGTGGCGACTGAGCCTGAAAATCTCCCCTGTTCTATTCAGTAACATGACGTCCTACTTTATACCCTTGCTGCGACCAGACAAATATACACTCAAGAAAGCTCTCCTGGTGAAAGGATTATTTTCAACTCTTCACATTTCTCGACCACTCACGTCTCCCTCATATTTTCCGACCTTCTTCCCTTCTGTAGTTTTTTCTTCCTCTTGTTCCTCACTAGTACTTGTGTGTGTGTGTGTGTGTGTGTGTGTGTGTGTGTGTGTGTGTGTGTGTGTGTGTGTGTGTGTGTGTGTGTGTGTGTGTGTGTGTGTGTGTGTGTGTGTGTGTGTGTGTGTGTGTGTGTGTTTCTTTTAAAATTTCTTCCCTGACCAACTTTACAATTAAATAAGGTCTTTATGTTTTTTTCGCTTGCATTTTCTTATCATCATCTCTTACATCAGTCTCTAATTTCATTGGCTCTGGGTAGCTCACATTATTTTTTACGCATCTCGTTCTCCTTCATTTACTTGTTCTCCTTCATTTTCTTCTCCCTCCCCCCTCCATATATTTCTTATTCCAGTCAGCCAACCCCACCACACTTGATTCGTTAACACACACACACACACACACACACACACACACACACACACACACACACACACACATAATTAATGCCCATATCAGTGTTAGAGTACGTCGACACCTCGCCTAACAATAGGATATAAGTAGACTGGAGTGTGTGGGCAGGGATTGGAGGGCAAGAGCTCAGGACATGATGCTGGGTATTGGGGAGGTGAGAGGAGAGGGCAGGAAAGAGACAACGAAGAAAAAGGAAGATGAATTAAGAAAAGTGGCCGAGACAATGGTAAGGAAGTAATAGCAAAGCTGAGATAGCAGACGAGGCTAAACGTTAAGAAGGATGTGGGTGACCGATAAAGAGATGAGAAACAAGTAGATTAAACAACAGGGAGGGAAGTGTGTAAGAAGGAAGGAAGGGGGTTACGTGGAGCAAGGAATGTGAGCAAACACAAGCAAGGAGGCATGAGAGAGAAAGAGAGAGGAGAGAGGGAAGAGCACAAGAGACTTATAAAATGCATATACAGGAATACTGGTAGAAACAACACTTTCCAGATCTAACATACGTAAAGGAAATTTTTATAAGACTCGTAGAAATGATTGCTGGAAACTGATCTTCTGTCATAAAAAGACTTTGTATTTACTTGTAGAGAAGTTATATATATTAGACTTGTGGACGAGCGGTTGTTATACTTGAGTAGCTTTGTAAGTAGATAATCTTCTTTCCCATTTGTCGTGCAATGACAAAGGAGAGATAAAGAATAGTATGGGACTATTTTTATTTGTCTTGGAAATATTAACAAGTCTCTCACACAGAGCAAAGTATAAAGTAGAGTCCCGCTAGCTATCTCCCTATCTCTCTCTCTCTCTTCCAAGTTGCTAAGCCTTTCTTCCCACTCCCTGCCGCTTCTATGGCCTCTCT
>NC_137045.1:21101688-21116688 GCF_032717465.1 Coenobita brevimanus | reverse complement strand
TTTCTTCATTCTCTTACAAGTGGTGTGTGGGGAAGGGGAGATTACTTGTAGTTTCTCGCCCCTTTTATGCTTAAAAGAAGCCTTTAACCCCCTCAGCCCAAGGCCTTTCTCCTAAACTGAACACACTCTTCGGGCGTTAGCAATAATAAAAAGAACGTCCTCGGCCACCGTCAAGGTGGTCGAGTGGTTAACACTGGTAGCCACGAAGCTGCTTGCTAGACAGACTGTAATTCCACTCCTAGTGCGTACAACTGGCGAAATTAAACTCAGGTGCCAAACCATCCTTCGAAGGCTGACAGGTAAAATGAACGCCTAGGGGAGATAATGTGGTAATCTGGATGGTGTAGTGGCCTTGTATCCCAGGACAGTGGGTGAAAAAATCGCCACAGGCTCAAAGGCCGAAGTTACGGAGATGAATACCCCTGTTAAGCACCTCATGGTGTCTTACCCCAACTTTAGGCCTACCATTTAAATCCTACTGAAAGTGTTAGTCCGGGAGAGAGTCTGTGTTTCTGGACGCTACTAATCTCAGCCATATCACTGTCTACAACACCAGACGATTACATTTAGCTCGAAGGTGGTTACTCTTCCAGTTAGCGTTAAAATCACCTAATGCGGTCGCACGGAAAAGAATGTTTGAGTGAAGGAAGAACTGATGAATGACTAGTGAATGCAGCAGAGTGAAGGAGTGAGGCAGCTGACGGCGAGACGCCCACTGCTAAAGACTTTCATCCAGTGGATGAAAAAACGAAGGAAATCTAAGCCTAAATCCACTGCCGAGTGATTTACCGCCTGGCTGATGTGGGGTGACTATGGCATGACTGGCTGTGGCTGTGATGACTCTGTTGATTATAACAAGGTGGCTGTGATGACTCTGTAGATTATAACAAGTAGACTAATGAATGGATGGGCAGCCACAAAATTCACAAACAAAACGAACTTTTACTCTCCTTGTAGCATTAGTACATATACTGTATCTGCATCGGGTATTATAACATACGGCACCTATCTATCTATCTATCTATCTATCTGTGTGTGTGTGTGTGTGTGTGTGTGTGTGTGTGTGTGTGTGTGTGTGTGTGTGTGTGTGTGTGTGCGCGCGCGCGCATGAGCTTGTTCGTGTCTTTCACGAGAACGGTAACATACGTCAACTTAAATATTTTTGCAGTAGGTCGTGGTAAGGCCAGAGAGTGTCAGAAAAATATCCTCCAAATTTTTTGGCGATCGCACGCGACACAACGGCACGAAATTATCGGAAATCGTGACGCAAGAAGATATGCGAAAATAATTTTGTCGACTTTTTGGCCATAACTGATCATTGTGGGCTTAATAACGATATGGAAACAAAGATAAAGGCATTTGTAAACATTCTGTGATGGAAAGGCTATTAAGTAATCCCTCAAATTTTTGCAGGCAGGCAAAAAACTGCAAGGCTTCTTTTGATTCATGGTCGCTGGTTTGTTTAAATGAGAGAGAGAGAGAGAGAGAGAGAGAGAGAGAGAGAGAGAGAGAGAGAGAGAGAGAGAGAGAGAGAGAGAGAGACAGACAGACAGACAGACAGACAGACAGACAGACAGACAGACAGAGCACGTAATATCCCCTGCTTTCACCAACCCCATAAAAAACGCACACACGAGCTAGATAAATTGATCCCATAATTTTCGGGACCCATTTCAATCTCAAACACTTATTTAATCCCTGAAGAGGCAGTTTGTCACACCTTCCAACTAACGAGGACTGGGAGGGAGAGAAGAGGGTACGAGGGTGGGTGGGAAATGGAGAAAGGACAAGGGACGGTTCGGGACAGACTGGAGGAAGGGTAGATCTGGGGAGAGGGGAGACTGTAGAAAGAGCAGGGGAAGGACCAGGAGACGTTGAAAGGGAGGGTATGGTTACCAAAACGTGATTAATAGAAGAGATGAATCAGGGAAATGAACAGAGGGTGAATGAAAAGGAAGGAGGGAAGGGTAGGGAGGAAGGCTTAAAGCACTTATTCACAATGCTGCCGTCGGTGTTTTGAGAGGACGCACACATACCTTCACTCAAACATGCCATTATAGTGAGAGAGAGAGAGAGAGAGAGAGAGAGAGAGAGAGAGAGAGAGAGAGAGAGAGAGAGAGAGAGAGAGAGAGAGAGAGAGAGATTAATTATGGTTCTAATGTCGACCAGGCGCCTTTGAGTACGGTCATTTATTATCAGGAATCCCAGCTTGCCCACCGCTCAAGCCGTGAATGTGTTTGTGGCTGCCGTGGCTACGAAAGAAGTGGTAAATGATGGGGGATGGGGAGCAGCGGCAGATGGTGAGGAGAAGAATATAAAGTAATCAAGACGGTAGTGAAGGGGTATATATATGGGGAATATTTATAAGGACTGTATGAAATCTCCCTTTCCTTTTCAGGTGGATTTATTTATCACTCCCACACCAAGCCCTCTACCTGACACTGGAGCGCTGAACGTGTCCATTTAACAATCTGATATCTACATTAACATCGAACAGCAAAGTGATGCAGGAAGGAACCACTACAAACCATTTAAATTATTACTGCACCACTGTGAAGTAGTAATGGATCGCTGGAGAGGAGGGCTGGACAAGAAGAAAAGGAAAGGAGTAAGAAGCAAGAACTTCTGAGGGTGGGGCCTTTATAAAATGGGGAATGAATTACGGGAGTCACAAATCAAAGTAACGAGGTTGTTAAAATACAAGTTCTAATGTGATCATATTTCTTTGATTTATGAGGAACTGCTTCATGCATAATTCATATAAAATAAGTAGTAAGGGGCCATGGCTGTCTATAATGGAACTATCTACTTATACAAGCTCTTCAGAAAGCACGCAACTGAGAAGAATGGAAATGAGAGGGAGACTGGTGGGAAGACAAGCGAGGAGCGATAATAAGTTGCCAGGTGGAGAGAGGCTGGAGGTGGAGTAGGTGTAACACACACACACACACACACACACACAACCATGTATGCCGGGAGTAAAGAAATAAAACAACACGTTTGAAGGCAATATTACCTGCATCATAATTATAGCCTAACCTACATCATATAACTATACTGTGTTACTATTTTCTGTTTCACCTACTATATCTTCTTGACCAAATCTCTTTTCTGCCTGCTAATCACCACATTAAGAAAATGCAGAAAGCCTCGCCTGGGTAGGAACGTGGTGTAGTGAGAGCTTTGTGCGAGATATGTGTAATAGGTACAGCAGAACAACGAGGGTGAGGAGAGAAGCATGATGAATGAGACGAGTCAGAGGAGGTGGGACGCAGAGGGCGTAGCCGAGTCGAGGCGTGGGACGGGTTGGGGGTTAGAGCGAGTCTTGTCATGGTAATCAAGGTAATGGCCAGCAGAGGTTGTTGGTGGTGGTCGTGGTGGGCTCATACTGTACAGTCTGGTGATCTGAGCTTTACATCACATTCGTGAAGGTAGTTCGGGGGGGAGGGGTCATTGGAGTCCAGCCTCCTTTTTTTTTTTTTTTTTGAAGACATTTTTTCCGCAGGCAACTAGGAGGGGAAAAACGTTGTCTATTGTTAGTACACACTTGTAACACGTAACTCGCAATAGTTAAACAGAATTAATAAAAAGAAATATGTTACCAGGTTTTCTTGCACGAATTTGACCGTCCTGATAAAACTTTTTCATCAGTGGGTATACTGGACCACCTTTTAACTGAATGATGTGGGCGGCGGAGAGGAGCCTTCCCGCAGTGCCGCCGTTGCCCTGGGTGGAGAGCAGCAGATGCCTCTCATGCCTGGGAACAATACCTCCTCCTCTCACCCTCCATCCTGCAAAAAGGACCCCTGTCCAGTCAGGCAGGGAGACGTCTCCCGCGTGGGGTCAGCCGCTACCTACGCCATTTTTTTACACTTAAGGAAATGTTAGGGCTTGCCAGAGACAATGGGTGCAGTCCTGGGCCCCAAACAGGAGACATGCCCTGTTTGCTACCTACACATGACAAGTACAAGATAAACACATGGATCTTGTTTAGTGCACTTGCAGAGAATGGATCCATATAAAATGCACAACGCTAGCGAATGACAGACAACTCTACTGAAAATGGGTGTGTGACAGATGCAACACATCCACAAGCACTCCTCTTGTCACACCAAACACCTCTCCCACCCCCACCCTCTACAACAATAATCCTACTCACACAACCAAAGATATCACAAATCAGTCCCTGCGCACAAGCACTACATCTACAACAGATACACACTTAGCACACACCGCCTCTGCAAACATGTAAAAATTAGAACAATTCCTTCACGACCATGACATACACATAGCACTCCTACAAGAAACAAAACTGATGCACACACAATAAATGCCAAAAAATAAAACGCAACTCACACATACGCTCCGACAGAACTAAGGGCCATGTAGGATACCTCGTTACATACATTTAACGACCAATCCTCTTGAAAGTCACAATACAATCGTTTTTTTTTTTTTTTTTCCAGAATGATACAACACTGGAAATAGTCACAGTGTCAAATCTGATCACAAACAAGAAATAAACACTATTTACATTTACATTTCCCCTGACACTCTCACGCTGTACCAATGCTGTACAACCCTCAGCTCTTTCCCCCTAACACAGACACGTGACTCTACCATTGCTAATGACTTAACACTAAAAACACTGTCTGGTAAAAACACAGCCAAAACAATCGCCGAGGCATAGGCACTGCTTTACAACTCAATAACATGGACTATACATTCACAGTGACACCTCACAATACCTCAACCCACACCAGACAGACCGCATCCCCTTCTCCCCAGACATCACATTCTGTTCGCTAACACTTGCACTCAACATTACCTGGTGAACGAAACCCACTTACTACAGATCATCTCCCCATCATTATCAACATAGAAAAATAATCCAAACCAGAGCGATCAGGCCTCACGTAAACAAACTACAGGAAAGAAGACTGGCCAAAGTTCTCTGATGAAACAGAACAACTCTTCAGCACACCAAACAACACACCCAATACCAACATTAACAGGCACATTACAAAGTTCAACAACATCGTACCCAATGCAGAAAAACATCATATTCCACGAGACAGCAAAAGACATTACAACCCAAACTTTACACCAGATATTGTCCGCCTCATAAGACGACACAACAGACTTAAACACAGTTCCCCTCTCCCACACACACAGGACACCATCAGAAGGCTCATGAACTAAACAATGAGATCAAAACCAAATTAGTACAAAGAAAATGGAAAACTGAAACGCCTTTGTAGCGACATCTAATCACTCCACAGGCCCTCTCGACTCTACAAAATAATTCAGTATCACAAAATCAAAAACATGCACCACCAAGACCCACACAGCCATCACCTCCAACACGCAACGCTTCCCTCCCTACAGAGACCAAGCAAACATACCCATGAATCACTACTCACACAGGTCACTTAACATGAACACGCACTGAATCTGAAAAACAACCCTACCATAAGCAGTCCTTTCCATTCGATTACAATGCAATCTCCTTCACTCCAATACAGACCCGAAACATTATCAAGAAAAAGAACTCCACAGACAGGGCCGAACAGCATCAGCAACATGCACCTGAAACATTTAGGACCACAAGGCATCTACGGCTTCACAAACATCAGCAACTACTCATATGCACACTGTAGCATTCCCAGTATTTGGAAACATGGAACTATCCCTACACTTAAACCAAACAAGGCCCTAACACTCCCTTCGTACAGACCCATACCATGCCATCCAAAATAATTGGACGCCTTGCTCTCAACAAAGTCACACCCCATGCCCCCATGTTACTTCGCAACACGGATTTAGAGTAATACGCTCTAAAAACACCTCGCTGACTAACCCCACACAACAAGCATCTGACGACATCAACCTCGCGACACTCGCACAACGCACACTTCTCCCAACAACAGATATTAGTAAAGTCTTCTATGCTATCCCCGAAGCAAACCAATAACCAAGATATACACCACAAACATGAAAAAAAAAAAAACATCAAAAGCTGGCTTGCCAACTATTTGCCTGGCAGACAAGCACATGTTACATTCCAGAGTGTCATCACGAACACGAAATTTCCCAAACAGAGTTTCACAGATTTCCGTTCTCTCAACAACACTCTTTAACCTATACATGTATGATGTACCCATACCCCAGTAACCACCAAACACTGCCTCATATGCAGATGACATCACCTTAACAGCAACACACCATATTGCAGACACTGCCTGCACACTACAAAACCCTACCACACTAAACACTTGGGTCGCGGACAGCAGGCTGATGATCGCTGCAGTGAAATCCACTACCACAGTCATCACCAGCAATAAACATGAACATAACTTATACGTGTGCCACACACCCCGTTCACTATAACCCTTGCAGTGACATACGACACCGGAATCACCTTCAGGGAATATGTACTGTACAAGACATCAAAAGGCAGTGCATCCCCCGGTTCAATTTGGACAACAAAAAGAAACACTCTCCTAACTCTACATATAATACACGTTCTCTGCTTCCCGGTATATGCTCCCATCCAATCTAATACTAACTACAATACCTTGCAAACCATACAAAACAACGCCCTTTTCAACACCACTGGTGCACCAAAACCACTTGCACAGCTCACATACACTCTGAAAAAAAAGTCCTCCCTGTCTGAGACTAACTTGATATGAGAAGCACACAATTCAATGCAGCAGCTTATGCCAATACACAACACCGTTGTCATTATGACAGAGGCACACAACACACCTAGGCATATTAAACAATCACCACACAAACATTATCAACCCTTTACAACAATATCTCACCTCCAGACGTTCCAACACTAGCAATGAAGAAACACCTACAAACTAACTTCATGCCAAGGGCAATGAAACACCTCGATCAGAGCACTACAACCTTCCCCCCGCCCTCACCTGACATCCACCCACTGGAGGTGTCCTTAAACAAAGATGATCAAGTGTACCTACAAAGGCTTAAAGCAGGACATCACCCAGCCCTCCTCTGCTACCAGCTTAGATCTGGGCTGAACGGAGCCACAGATGACCCGTCCCCACCTTGTAGAATAGACCCACACAACATAACACATAATGGGGCATTGAACAATATGATTCACACTAAGAAACAGGCACAACATAAACGGTGTAGGGAACCTACGGGACAACCCCATGCAAAAAGTTGTTTACCTGCAGTCGACGTGTCTGCTCAAGCAGCTGAACTAAGGTTAAAACAACAACAACAACAACAACAACAACAATAACGACAACACCAACTTAATGCTGGATCCACCGATGACGGCCGAATCCCAAACCTTTATAGCAAGACTCGGAACGAGTCCTCACTACATGCTGGCCAGAAGTACGTACGTACGTACGTGTGTGTGTGTGTGTGTGTGTGTGTGTGTGTGTGTGTGTGTGTGTGTGTGTGTGTGTGTAATGGGGTTGGTGGGTGAGTTCGCAGGATATTTGGAGTGCAGGTATGTACAGATAGGGACAAAAGTTCGCCTAATATTTCTATGTCTGGTTCTCATATTCCTCTGCTAGCCAATATATCTAAACTTAGAGAAGCCTGGGTATGATTCCTTGTTCATAAATGATGCTCTTTGATAAGATGCGTCAGGGTGGAAACAGACAGACATGCCATGAGTGTGAAGTAGACACTGGAATATCAGACACACTTTTATCCCTTAACAGTCTTTAGAACTCGTGGAACCCTAAATAAGTTTGCCTGTTACGATTTACTGCATCACATGAACTGGTGTTTTGAATTCACCTGTTGGCAGCTATTTCTGGAGCTATGCTCATCGAAGAAATGATGAGAATACAACTACAAAAATATACCAGTAATTCATTACCTGTATCATAAGTTAACTGATATTCTACCTACAGTCTTCAACATCGACCAAACAGACGAACACACACACACACACACACACACACACACACACACACACACACACACACACCGATACGCAACTTTGTAACCTCTTAAAGTAAACACGCAAACCAGTCTCTGGGGCCAACACGATTCGTTAATATGTCTTAAAGTGTTATCTTCGAGGGGGATAAGGTAGACGCAAGAGGGAGGAAGCAAAGACAACGACAGGAATGAGAAAGAGGGGAGCTGGGAGAGAAGAAATATACACAGGAGAGAAAAGTTTGGAGATAATTGTGAGGTAGAGAGAGAGGAAATGGAAATAAAGGTGGCAAAAAAAGTTAATGGGCAGAATATAACAGACTGGAAGGTAGATGAAAAGTAAATGGAAAAAGGTGATGATAAGAAAAGGAGAGGTTGATAAAGGAGAGGGAAACTGAAGGGGGAAGAAGCAAGAAAGAGGATGTGGCAATCAAAGAAAAGATAAAAGAGGAGAGAAGAAAGTAAGGACGTAAGAGTGACAAAAACATGAGCGGAAGGAAAGATTGTAGACATGAGAAGGAATAAAAACGGATTAACAAGGAGATTTAGAGAGAGGAATAGGAAAGGGATGCGGGAGTGAAGAGGGTAAGATTAGAAAGGGGGATGAAAGATCGTCAGTTTGTCAATTTGTAGAGGTGAGGGAGAATGAAAGGGATAAGACAGGGGATAGTTACCTTTGGAACCCTCTTATGACTCACTCTCAGCTGAACAAGTTCGTCAAGCGTTAGCTGGAATACAGTGCTAAAGTTGTTTTGACCATGGCAAGGTTAAGAAGAGATGATATAATCGATTTGGGAATGAAAGGTAGATGCAAGAGTGAAGGGGGATGGGCCAGGAAGGGAGATGAGAGACAGTCAGGGTGCGGGGAAGGAGGGGAGGCATGGCATGAGAGAGGTGATACGGGGATAGTTACGAAGAAGGTGCTGAATAATGAGGAATGAGTGGGTGAGAGGGAGACGAAGGTGGGCCAGTACTACGACATCTCATATAAAGAAAGAAAAGGGGTTCAGAAAAGAAGAGATAAAGGGCAGGGGGAATAGGAGGGATGAGGCAGGAGGTAATTAAACGATGATAGTGATGACTGATGAAGGGTGAGTAGGAAGGGAGGGGGGTAGGGGGTGGAGGGTGCCGGTATTACGTCTTTTCTTATATAACCCTTTCAACCACATGACGTACTTTCATTCCAATTACTTTTTTTCTTAGCTTGTTCTTGCAATTACCAGATGATATTCAGTTTAGGAAAGCACCCTTGTAGTGACGGAGTTAATGAGAACTATATCCAGTGCTTTTAGTTCGAAAATTTCTCTCTAGCTGGATAAAACTGTCTGAAGTCGCAAAAATATTACAGAAAATTAGTCACCGATTTCAAGGAGTTAAGTTCACTCCTTGTTACCTCCAGAGGATTTCATTCAGCTTAGGAAAGACTTAATAGTGAAGGGGTTACCAATGGCTATAATCTAACCCATACATTTCGAAAAGCCTCTTAAGCTAAATAAAAAATCGTCCAGAGATAACAAGAATAAAACAGGAATGACGTTCTCTGGCTGCAGAGGTTTACGACAGGATTATATAAGGAGACAGAAGAGCGAAGAAGCAAGGGGAAGAAATGAAAAAACAGAATGTAGATGAATGTGAGCGAAGTGGAAGACATACACGCACAAAAAAAAAAAGTAGCAGAAGGAAACAAAGGTGAAAGAGAGGTGGCTGGACGAGGTTAAAAGTTAAGATGAGGAAAAGACGTGACACTGCCGCCCATATTACCATGACTCAGTGCACAAAGGTCAAGGCAAGTCCTCTAATTCTGACGGCAATCCCACACTACAGAGTGCAGTCAGCTATAATTAAATGAAACCAGACAAATTTTACATGCAAGGAATGTCAGTGATGTTAATGGAAAAACAATGGGTGAGCAAACAAGAGGACTCAGATTCCATTCCCAGACTGCCCACGAAACTTTTGGGCAGGTTCTCTTTACCCAAGTTTCTTTACACCTGGTAATGAAGCAGGACCCGTATTTGCTAAGGAACGGTTGCATATGCTAATCTGGGGGAATGTTTGTTGGGTTCTTTCCTTGTCAGTTACGGTTTTATCATCAGGTGATTCTCAAACTGACAAAAAAAAAGGGGGGAGGGGGAGAAGAGGTGTCTGCCTTACCCACCCCTTACAACCTCAGGTGTAAAAGAGATCCTACTCCATGCACATGAAGCCCTGCCGGATACTACATATGTCAGGAAACGGATGAAGTGGGGGTGACTTGCCAGACAGATGAACACTCTTGGAAAACAATGACAAATGGCTTCCCACAATCACGTATTAACCGCCAATTTTCAGTGTCACGTCTCACACCACTGTCTAGTTTTAGTGAATTGTTCAAGAGGAAAATTAACCATAATTTCTGGCGTAATTATGGTTAAGTAATTTAGGAAAAAGTTAGCTACGATATATATGGCAATACGTAAATGAAGTACACTGGATATCATCTTGCCTGATTTGTTTGCCTTTGTGCGTACTGGAAACCATTAATTTTAACAATAGCCCCCTTCTTCTATGATGCATATTTCCATGTTATCACAGTAAAATACCTTATTCTGGCGCGGCGCACACACACACACACACACACACACACACACACACACACACACACACACACACACACACACACACACACACACACACAAACTACCATAGAGCTCTTTTTCAGTAGTTGGCAACATCTTATGTATTTCGTTCACTTCTGGTTTCTGAACCTTATCAAAGGAGAATACGTACCTGAATGAACAAAGAACAGCAAACAAACTGATCACATCGCTTTGACATTAGCCTTACAAGGAATAACTATATAAAACGCCAAAGACGAAGGCATACAGATCAAAGTAAAGTATCTGAAACTCTGAATTTATTCAACGACATCTGTTACGAAGTTTATTCGATATACAGAAAGATATTGTGACTGTGAAAAACAGTATGAAATTCAAAGGTAAAAGATACAATATATATCCACATATACTAACCTACAAGATGAAGCAATACATATACACATATAGAAATCCAGAAACACGAACTTTTGCACAATGAGAAAGCTTCACTCACGCCAGATTTTTAGTATAGTGGGATATCCGAGGGGCGGCCTCCATAAGGAGGGTGGCCCACAGTGGTCTTGCCCAAAGTCATTATGCGCTGCCCAAGTTTTTAAGCAAAGAACATGAACCTTTGCATGCAAGTAGATGTTCACCCCGTCCACGTTTTGGGAGGGCTAGAACCAACGGAGTTCGCACCTGGGGGTCCCGACAAAGCCATTATGCAGGGCTCTAGTTTTTAACATAGGATCATTATAAAATTATGTTGTATTGGTAGACGTTTAGCCCGGCCACGTTTGAGCAGGATACTACCCTCATGACCACTTCTCACAAGCGGGGCGGGGGGGACAATGCCATTGTTTTTAAACCTAAGAGTATGGAAATTTGCACAATGGTTGATCTTGAGTAGAGCCACATTTTAGGCAGCGTCAGATCCCACCTCTCTCATTCTGCCGAGCATTCCCACCCACAGGTTACTCAGCCCTACCCTCCATTCCACACACCCTCATCCTGCCCTCCCCTCCACCCACCTACACACCCAATCCTCCCCTCCAAGACACACACACACACACACACACACACACACACACACACACACACACACACACACACGACCTTCCCCTCTCTGCCACAGGTCATACTCAGGCCTACCCTCCCACTCACCCACCCACACCTTAACACCTCAAAGCCGTGTGACGTCAGCGCAACAATGGCAACAATGTTTGCAATCAAAGTAACGCCCATCAACACAATTTTATTAAACAACACTATAAACAACTTGACTTCGGTCCTATCTGCTTCCACTAGCATTAAAACCTTGAATCTGGTGACAAGTTTCGTTGGTACATTTGTGCTTCCTTTAGACTGCAAATATTTTCAAGCTGGAGAACGTATTGATCCTTCGAGTAGGGAGAGGACCTTTTCTAATGCGTGCAAGACCGTTTGGAGCTAACATGAATACTCTAAGACTTCCTCGTTGTGGAGGTGATAAAATGTAAGTATAGCCTCGCAATCAAGTCATTTCTGCTTCTTTTATGCATTGTAAAACCTAAGATAACAAAGATAAAGTTTTATTACATACTACTGAAGGCATAACACAGAGGCTACTAAGGCTAGCCTATTCAACTTAGCTTCATCAGCATCACACACGTATCGCTCTCAAGTTCAAGGTGGAGCTCGTCCTTAACTACTTCCATGCATACATCATACCAAAATATTTATCAAACAAGGGTTACAGTATATAATATTTACGTTTATAAGTGCAAAAAATATAAGATAATAGATTATCATATCGGCCATTTGAAGAAACAGTTTAACCTGAAAATTAAACATTAGTACCCTAATCACATGGTAAATAGATGATTAAGAAGAACAGAGAAGGTGTGTGTGAGAGAGAGAGAGAGAGAGAGAGAGAGAGACTATAGAATAAGGCGCTGGGGAAGAAACAGCTCATTCATTTGATCGACGTAATTTCCCTTTTTAAACCTTCTGCCACAGCATTAGTATTTTTAACTCAGCGTATATTTATTTCATTAAAGGTTTAGCAACAACCTCCATCAATCTCTACAGTACAATGGCGTTTACCTACTACCACCTGATGATGATATGTATTTTGCGGGAGACCTACCATTATGACAGGATTAGGGAAGGGATTAATGGGGATTATCTGAAGGCCAATGGGGACTTCAAATTACCACTGACCTTGCGTTTGGGTTGAAGTACATGTATCTGTAACTTAAACATCAGGACACAGCTGAATGTACAATACGTGTCCTTGGACTTTGACTCAGTATCTCAAATTAAAAGGTACTTGGATTCCCAGAAGTACTTTGGCAAAAAAAAAAATAATAATAATAATTATTATTATTATTACTTTGAAGTACCTGTCGATTCCTGTAGTAAACATTTAGTGTGTATGACTGGTGTGTGGACAAAAAACAGGTCGCTGAGATCAAGGTGAAGGATGAGGGCAATGGTTGCCAGCCTTTCAGGTGCCATGTACAGTCTGGGAAAGGTTAGTTCTGGTTATCAGTAGCCTTCCGACATGATCCAGTACTGCGTTGGACCTAATATGGACTGATATGGACAATATATAGTTACAACTCGTAAATAAGAGACAAAATAAATAATCTATACACAAATTATTAAAAAATGTACCAGTTAAAACATATGAGGACACAAATACACCAGGCTGAGAACCACTGGACAGAGAAACCTCACTGAGTCTAAAGTGAAGTTGTACAGAGGATGAAGGGGTGATAGTGGGTTGAGTTAGTCCTCCATCCTTCACCAGGCTCTCACGTTATTTGTGTGCTGTAAGCTCAAGTCACAATTATGGAATGGGAGGACAGCATAATTTAGAAGAATGCTATTGTCAGTATAATAAAAAAAAAAAAAAAAGGAATCATAATACACTAAAAACACTTCCAGTTTGATTCACGTCCAACGGGAAAAATGTGTACTTTTTTTTTTTTTTCTGAAGTACTGTAATTATACTCAGACCCAGCAGGGGACGGGTTGAAAGAACTAGAGAGAAAAAGAAGAGAAAATATATTAATGTGCATACTTGGGTGGGATGGGAGATCTTGGAAATAAGATCCTCTCAAATTTATGAAAGATGCAGTTAAATGATACATCAGTGTAATAGTTACTAAACAAAACCCACCTACTTAAACAGTTGCATGAGGGCACGTGGCATAAACGTATCTTTCTGGCTAATTATGCTCTTAGACACAGCATGAGAAAGGAAGGAAAGGGGTTAAGGGTTAAACTGAAGTGTCGCCGCCACTCCACCCTCCCCCCACCAACCTTCTAAGAAAATGAATCATGGATACGGCCTTGACAAGGAAGGTGTGAAGGAAGAGGAGGACGAACTGGGTGGGGACAGACGGTGGAGAATGGAACAAAAGCTAAGAATGATGATATGGAAGAAAGACAAAGGATGTGATAATATGGCAGAAGTGGTTAGTCGTCTCACGGCAGGAAACTCAGTATTCTGCTCCAGCTTATGCCATACAACTATATTTAGCCGAGTGAGTCATAGGAGTTTCAGAGCTAAAGCTGATGTAGTACTTGCTTTAGATGACGGTGCACTGAATAACAAAACCGATTTATTTTTTTTTATAACATAGAAAATCCATTTGTAACGTTGGCTGGTGACCATATAACCTACAAAAGAGATGCCTGGTGGTCTAGTGGGTTGCGGCGCTCCAACCAGATGTGGCCTACATAGGGCTTAAATCCCTGGTATAGTTGGTGTTTTCTGTTCAAATCCCTGGTGGTGTTGGTGTTTAATGCTCACAACGTGCCACTCATGTATTTGCTACTGGTCATTCTTGCCTTAAATGTCTGTACTGAGTTGCCTAGCCAAGAGTACCTAAGCTACTGCTGTAGCAATGAAAAACAAAACACCGTATATGAAGGTGGAAAGGAAGGAACAGGAACAAAAACAGGTGAGCGGGGAGAATGGAGGAGGGGGGAGCAAGGAGAGGGAATGAGGAAAGGGGGAGCAAGGGAGAGCAATCAAGGCAGAATATAAGGAAGGTAAGAAGGAAGCAGGAAGAGGGGCAAAAGAATAAGGAAAAGAAAAACAAAATAGAGAAGGGAAGTTACGGAAGGAAAACGAGGAAGGGAGAAGGAGAACAGTGAATAAAAGAGACGGGAGGAATAAACGCGCGCGCGCGCGAGCGAGCGAGCGCGAGAGAGAGAGACAGAGAGAGAGAGAAGAGAGGGCAATGAGTAGATATGGAGTGAAGATGTAAAGAGAGAAGAGAGGGTCAGGGAGGAGACGAGGAGGGGGGAGGGGAGAGGAGAGAGGGGACAGTGAGGAGGGAGGAAGACTGGGATGGTGGAAAAAAAAAAAAAAAAAAAAAAAAAAGGCCTTGGCCCTGGTATGTAAGGAACGTGACTCTGCAACCATCTCTCCCTTACTCACCATCACATCGACCATAATAACTCACATATATAAATCATCTACTTACTCACA
>NC_137045.1:21041688-21096688 GCF_032717465.1 Coenobita brevimanus | reverse complement strand
CTCCTCCAGCCCCCCCATCCCACCGAAGTGCTGAAGGTCGTCAGCAAGGTGTTTAGCTTGTCAAATTACAACACACACACACACACACACACACACACACACACACACACACACGGATCTCTCTCTCTCTCTCTCTCTCTCTCTCTCTCTCTCTCTCTCTCTATACTGTATATGTGTGTGTGAGTGTGCCTCGGCTATTTGATGGAGCTGAATGAAATTTACCAGGTGAGTTGGTCTGGTTACTGCGAAGGTCTTCCACTATATACAATTTTCCAATCAATATTTTTAGGGGGGGAGGGGGGTCTTTCACCATCAAATTTAAAACTGTCAGAAATACCCGACAATGAAAGGAGGGCAGATATGGCTTTGATATCTTAGTATATGTTACACAATCGACTCATCCATAATGCAATATTAGGAAAGCATGACCACCCAGTAATTCTTGGCGGGTCAGTCCCATTCCCCATAACAAGAAGTGGTGCCAAGGCACAACAAACCAGTCCCCAGCAGTCACTTTAGGGCTGACCTATAAACACAACAGGATATCTAATAAAAGATGTCACATCTCAAATTTCGAGTAATTCGGGGGAAAATTGATGATTTTATGACAACATTTGCAATTTTAGGCCCAACCCGACACTGACCCCTCTACCGCTAACTGGGGGATGACCCCCTTGATGTAATGAGGCAGGATATAGGATGCAGATTTGAAAGATGCACCTTTAGGTTTTGGTTTCATGTCGATATGACGAATTTGAAAGATGTTATAGCGAAAAAGCGATTTCTTACCTGTATTTTTTTTTTTTATACGTTTTTTGGGCCTACAGCCTGGGCCTTCGCCCATTTTGGCCCAAAATTTAATCAGGTGATAAGAAGGTCATAGCCCATCATCCCTGTAATTTTAATCAAAATCGCACCAGTAGTTTTCGTCTAAAGTTGTTAACAGACAGACAGACAAACAAACAGTCAAACTAGGTGAAAACAATACCCGTCCCCGAGCCCCTTCGGGGCGGGGACGGGCAAAAAATGCATCATCGGACTGAAGGTGTTAAATGCATTAAAGATTGAAGTGTGAGAAAGAAACGCATGGTAGAGAATGAAGGTACACAGGTATACAGGTATACTGGTAGGCTACATGAACTGCCCATCAACTTCACCTCTGCGCCCATGACGTGCACTGCTAACTACCAATTATCTTAACATCTTGATATACGGGCCATTATTCGTTAACTGCTGACCCGTAGCTCGCACAATATCTGGGAGGGGAGAAGGGGCATCAATAAATAGCAATATTACCACTCATGCCAGAGGACGTCTCTCTTATGTTGAAGAAAATCAACTGGTGTTATTCAGAATAAAATATGAATAACGTCCTTGGGATGATGATGATAATCGTAGGAAAAAAAAAAAAGAAAAAGTAAATCAGTGAGTCTGGTGTTTTAAACAACCGTAAACTTTATAAGCAGTTCGCGATGACGTATTTCTATATTTTGAGGGAGCATCTCTTGTAGTGTCGCTGTCCGTCGGTTAATCCCTATGGCTTTTCGGACGCGGCGTTTCACTTCTGCTGACGTTAGCAAAGCTCCTATTACGGTCGCGATAGTCTCGCATCTATCCAGTACTTTTGTACTTATTTTGCTCTTGCTCGTCCAGGTGATTTTTTTTCACTTTAGGACAGGCTATTCTAAATAGAGATATCTTACTAATTTGAATATAAACCTCTGAAATTTATAAAAATAAACAAAAAATCATGTAATCGAAATGAGTGGGTTAAAATCACGTGTGTGTGGAGCACATGGTACGTATGTCATGGATAACTTTTCTGTTTGCCCACCTAGCTCTGGATGGGTTATTCCCATGTAACAAAGCTAAAAGTCTGTCAAGTAAACCTACCGTCCACAGGGCCAGCATACTGTAAAACATTGCGCAGATTTCTTGTAAAAAGTAAGCCAGACAAAACTGTAAAGATGTCTTGAACTTACTCCCCCAGTATCCCTGCTTGTCGTACGAGGCGACTAAAAGGGTTGGTGGTGGGTTAGTGCCCCACCCCGTAAAAAGAACTAACTAAAAAAGCAAATAAAGCACCTCGGACCCGGACGGACCATACGTTGACGACTAAGGAACGGACAAAGGACATTCTGAGGGTAGGAACGTGGAATGTGAGAGGAGTGAATGATGAAGTGAAAGAGAGAGAGATTGTCCAGGTGCTTGAGGATGCAAAAGTGGATATATGTGGATTGACTGAAACTAAATGGCAAGGTGAAAGGATGAGAGAATGGGAATACGGTGTAGGTACATGTGCGGGAGTCAGTGAGAATGAGAGGGCAAGAGAGGGAGTATGTCTGATGATAAGCAAGAAGCGGAAGGAGAATATAAGAGAGTATGGAACAGTGGGTGCAAGGATTGTATGGGTGAGGATGAAAGTAGGTATACAAGCATGGGCGATTGTATGTGTGTATGCTCCAACAGAGGATCGAGTGGCAAGAGTGAAAGATGAGTTTTGGGCGAGAGTAGAAGCATGTATGGACAAGTTTGAGAGGAGCGAGAGAGTGCTGTTGATTCGAGACATGAATGGCAAAGTTGGGAATGTACGAGTGGATGGAGTGGTTGGTCAGTGGGGTGTGCCAGCTGAAGTAGATGGGAATGGTAGTGCTTTGGTGGACATCTGTGCTGGTAAGGGGTTGGCAATAGCCAACACCTACTTTCGTCATAAGATGATCCACCGGTATACATGGAGAGTAATGAGGAGGATGGATGGTGAACTTGTTGAACGAAAGGCAATGATAGACTACGTGTGTGTGGATGAGCGAATGAGAAGACAAGTGTTGGATGCAAGGGTATGGAGAGGGTGGGGGAATGGAGTCTCGGACCATCACTTATTGATGGCCAAGGTAGAGCTGCAAAGAAAGTGGTTGAGGAGACGAAGGGGAAGACAGGAGGAAGCAGCTCCTGTGAGAAGAGTGGAGAAATTGCAAGATAGTGAGAAGAGGACAGAGTATATGAGCATAGTGGAAGAAAGACTGGGAAGGTATGAGCTAGAGCAGATGGAAGGGGTGGAAGATGTATGTAAGATATTCACGGAAGAGATAAGCGCAGCATGTGAGGCGGTTTGTGGAGTGAGGAGGAGATGCAAGGGTGTGCAAGGGACAGCATGGTGGAATGATGAGGTGAAACGAGCTGTGGAACAAAAGAAGGCATATGGTGAATGGTTGGCGAGTAGAGGTAGGGGAGAAGATGAGAGAGAGAAGAGAGAGGTATATGTGAGCAGGAGAAGGGAGGTTAAGAGACTGGTGAAGGAGAGTAAGAAGAAAGTGGATGAAGAGTTTGGGAGGAATCTGAGTCTGAAATGGAGGGAGAGTAAGAAATTGTTTTGGAAGGAGGTAAAGAAAGTAAGGCAGTGTGAAAGGGGAAATAGTAGGGGAGTGAAAGATAGGAATAATAGATTGTTGGTGGAGAAGAGAGAGAAATTGAGGAGATGGAAGGAGCACTTTGAGGATTTGTTGAATGTAGAGAGTGAGAGCAGTGTGAGTATAAGTGGTTGGGGAATGGCTGGGAGAAGAAGAGATGAGAGGAGAGAGGAAGAGATCAGTAGGTCGGAAGTAGTGGAAGCGATGAAGAAGATTAAGCTGGGAAAGGCCCCAGGAATTGATGGAGTGTGTGGTGAAATGCTTAGGTATGGGGGTGAGATTGTTGTGGAGTGGATATGGAAGTTGTGTAGATTGGCTTGGGAAGAGGGAAGGGTTCCAGAGGACTGGAAATCAGGTATAATTGTTCCTCTGTACAAAGGAAAAGGGGAGAGAGAAGTATGTGGTAACCATAGGGGTATTTGCCTTCTTAGTGTGACTGGTAAAATATATGGTAAAATACTCATTGATAGGATTAGGCATATGACAGAGGAGCTAGTTGGAGAAGAACAAGGGGGATTTAGGAAGGGAAAGGGGTGTGTAGATCAGATATTTGTTCTAAGATGTTTAGTGGAGAAGTATCTAGAGAAGGGAAGGAAAGTGTATGCTGCCTTCATGGACTTGGAGAAAGCTTATGACAGAATAGATAGGCAAGGTATGTGGAAGATATTAAGAATATATGGAGTGGAGGGGAAATTGTTGAGTGCTGTGAAGAGTATGTACGAGGGAGTTAGGGCTACGGTGCGAGTGGATGGTGAGCTGAGTGAGTTCTTTGATCTCAATGTGGGACTGAAACAGTGGTGTGTAATGTCTCCATGGCTGTTTAATATATATATGGATGGGGTTGTAAAGGAGGTACAAGGTAGGGCAGTGGATGTGGGGGTGGCCCTAATGAATGAGGGTGAGATTTGGAAGCTTCCGGTGTTGCTGTTTGCTGATGATACAGTATTGTTGAGTGAAGATGAATGGGAGTTGCAAGGTTTGGTGAATGAATTTGGGACGGTGTGTAGGAGGAGGAAGCTGAAAGTTAATGTAAACAAAAGTAAAGTTATGGTGTTTGAGAGGAATGATGTCACAGAGTGTGCATTGAGGTTGGATGGTGAGGATATGGAGAATGTGAGTGCATTCAAGTACTTGGGTAGTGTGATGAGTAAGGATGGAACTTTGGGGGATGAAGTACGTGAAAGGGTACAGCAGGGAAGAAAGGTTGTTGGTACACTGAAAGCAGTGATGAGAAATAGGGAGGTGAGTATGGAAGTTAAGTCACTGCATGATGGTATTGTGATCCCTACCCTGACGTATGGAAGCGAGGCGTGGACCTTGCAAGAGGGGAACAAGTCAAGAGTGAGAGCAGTGGAAATGAGTTACTTGAGAGGAGCATGTGGAGTGACGTGGAGGGACAGGCTGACGAATGCAGAAGTGAAGGAACGTTGTGGGGTAGATGTGGATGTGGTTGAAAAAAATTAGGAGAAATACACTGAGGTGGTTTGGACATGTGGAGAGGATGGAGAATGAAAGACTGACTAAGAGGGTGTATGTAGGTGAGGTGGAGGGAGGGAGAGGGAGGGGTAGACCGAGGATGAGGTGGAGGGATGGAGTTGAGAGGTATATGAGGGATGGGGGGGTGAGTTGGGGGGAGGGGAGTCAAATGGTGGGTGACAGAGTGACTTGGAGGCGTTTTGTCTGCGGCCACCCTTTGCGGGATTAGGGCGTCGGGCTATAGATAGATAGATAGATAGATAAACTCTTTCAAATCTGCGGGATGATAACTACAGGAAAATAGCATAGCCGAATGTATAATTTTGGAGTAGAGCTTCATTTCATCCACACTCACAGTCCCTCCTCAAAGCATGACTCACATATACACCGTCACCTAAAAATATGAAGATGGTTAAATTTGCCGAGATCACAGCAGGTCACAGGAATAAAGGCGTACAACAAGGTCACTTGCTTATCAAATTCACTGGGCTTAAATTCTGGAGAAGATGGCTGTTCGCTCTTTTATCTTCACCCATTCAGCTAGTAGACACTTCACAGTTAAACCAAAGTGAATATTAACCCTCTCACTACTGGGACAACTCTTGCATTGTCCAGCAGATTTATTAATATGACAGTGAATCAAATGAGGCTAATGGCTCTATTTTACGTGGCACAGAAGGCCTCATATCACCCATTCCATGGTGATGTAATTTGCACATTAAATCTTGAAGTTCTCCTATATATTATTTGACTCTGTCTTCACAACTAAGTGTCCTCAACATTAATACTGCATCAGAAATTATTATTCTGGGTGATTATAATGTCCATAATGTTGAATGGCTCACTTATTCAGCCAGAACTGATGACTCTGGTCTTGAATGTGAGCTCTTTGCAGGCTCATTTAATCTCACCCAGTTAGTCACTCAACCCACCCGTGTACCAGACAACCCCAATCAAAATCCCCACCTATTGGACTTGTTTCTTACAACCAATTCAGATAATTATAATGTCGAATCGAAGTCCCCCCTCGGATCCTCGGATCATTGTCTGATTCAAGCCACCAGTTTAACACCTACCACACCCTCCTGCTCTGAACCTGTCGCAGTGACTAAATGGCACTGCGACAGGGCATACTGGGAGGGACTCCATAATTTTTCATGGATGTTCCTTGGACCTCCTTTTTCTCCCATGATGCAAATTCCACATTAGGCCACATACAGGATTTCATTAAAGTCGGCATGGAAACATTCATTCACCATCATAGTTACAGAAAAAGATGTAATTCTCCTAAAAGGTTTGACCATAATTGTGCTAGAGTAACAGAACATAAAACTACAGCCTATAACACTTATACAAGGACCAAAACCAAAGAAGCCTTTAACTATTATAAAAATATCAGAAACCATGCCAAAACTATTATCAGTCTTTCTAAATCAAACTTTCTACATAGACAGGCTAACAAACTACTAAACAACCCAAATGATAACAAGATATTCTGGTCAACCCTTAATTCATTCAAAACTAACTTCACTAACACCTCTTCCATTCTCCCTTTACAGTCCCCCAATGGAAATCTAGTAAGTGACCCACGTGGAAATGCCAAATTTCTTACTGACATTTTTTAAACAAACTCAACCCTAATTACAGATAATCACAACATTCCTGTACTTGATTTTGATTCCCCTCAAATACCTCCTTTCATGATTCACACCAGATACGTACAAGCTGTATTACAAAATCTCTCAGCAGACAAAGCTACTGGTCCAGATGAAATTCCTTCAATAGTACTTAAAAATTGCTCCTCAGTGTTGGCTCCTGTATTTGCAAAATTTTTCCGCTTATGCATCCGTACCTCAACTTTTCCAGCCTCTTGGAAAGAAGCAAATATCCATCCTGTTCCTAAAAAGGGGACAACTTCTGATCCATCAAACTATAGACCAATTGCAATAACTTCCATTCTCAGTAAAGTTTTTGAGACACTAATTAACAAACACATAGTCAAGCATCTAGAAATCAATAAATTAATCAATGATCGGCAGTATGGATTTAGACAAGAACGTTCAACTGTAGACATTTTTTGCCTTCTTACCCATCAGATTAACAAAACAATAAACCAACACGGTGAAACACACACAACAGCACTTCATATATGAACAGCATTTGACAGAGTATGGCACCGGGCGTTACTGTCTTAAGATGTCATACTATGGCCTTGCATCACTGGTTCCTCTAATTTCTTCTTACCTTCATAACAGAAAAATACGGGTCATGGTAGATGGAATTTATTCTCAGTTTCATTCCATAAATGCTGGCGTAACTCAGGGATCAGTTTTGGTGCCAACCCTCTTTCTCATTCATATAAATGACCTCATATCTGTCACTCACAACCCAACACACTCTTATGTTGATGACTCGACCCTTCATAGTTCTTTCACATTTAGTACCTCCTTTACACAATTAAATTCCCAAATAAACACAGCAATTTCTCTGAACCAGGACCTTTCTAAAATTAATCCATGGGGACAAATAAATCTGGTCTCATTTAATGCTCAGAAAACTAAATACATTAATTTCTCCAACAGAAAGAATCCTTCAGACTCTCACATAATTTTAAATTATGTCAATATTCCCATATCCACTACAATTGATATCCTAGGTGTTACTCTAAACCCCAACCTAAGCTGGACGGCTTATGTTTTTTTTTTTTTTTTTTTTAATAACAGAACGGAGGAAGGAAAAACGAATGGGGGAAAAAAAAATAATCCATACACCAAAGTACTGGTGTCCTCCATTCATAAAATATCTGTAACAGTTAGACTTGAACAGTTGTGGGTTGAAATTTGGAGGAAAACAACTCTGGGGAAGCGAGTTCCAGAGAGATGCAGTTCGGGGAATGAAAGAATTCTGATAGGCAGAGGTTCTGCAATATGGTTGAGTGACATTCCAGTCATGAGCGCTACCAGATGCCCGTGTAGCACGAGGGAAGGCATGGAGAGGTGGCACCATGGACGCAACCTCGTCTGAGCACTTGCCAAAAAAATATCTGTAAAATAATGCAAGGGAGGCAACATTCCTTCTTACTTGCAGGGGAGGTAGTTTATATGTAATGGCAGGGTTGTTAATGATTCTAACAGCTTTATTCTGAATTTTGTCCAGTTGTCTCAATGCAACCTCTCCACAACCATTCCACAAGGGTGAGCAATATTCAAGCTGAGAGAGCACATGACTCTTATAAATTATAGCTAACTGCTCATCGGTGAAGAGGTTACGGACTCTGTACAATAATCCAAGTTTCTTTGAGGGGGCCTTAGCAAGTGATCTGACATGAGAGGTCCAGCTGAGGGCACTGTTAAGTGAGACACCAAGAATTTCAATACTTTTGGAGATGGGAATATTAGTAGCACTGAAGGTAATGTACGAATTTGGCAATATCTGTCTATTAGTAAACTGTATATATTTAGTTTTACTAGCATTAAAAGAGACAAGGTTGTTTTGTCCCCATTCACTGATTGTAGCTAGATCTTGATTTATGGAGATGGCTGTACTGAGTTGAGAGGTAGAGATATTAGACTTTGTAAATGGATGTCTGAGTGTGAATGAACTATGTAGTGTTGAGTCATCTGCATATGAGTGAACGGGATTGTGAGTGACAGATAAGAGATCATTAATATGAACCAGAAATAGGGTTGGCGCCAGAACTGATCCCTGCGGCACGCCGGCGTTAATTGAGTGGAAATTCGAATATACATCATCTACTTTTACTCTTATTTTCCCGTCACTAAGATAAGAAGAAATCAAAGGAACAAAAGATATTAGTCCATAGCAAGGGAGTTTGGACAGCAGGGAACGGTGTCATACTCCGTCGAAAGCTTTAGAGATATCAAGAGCTACTGCATGAGTTTCTCCATGCAGATCAATTGATTGATGGATGGTATGAGTTAAGAGATTGAGTATGTCAATGGTGGATCTTTCGTGGCGAAAACCGTATTGTCTATCACTAATTAAGTTGTTGGATTCAAGATGTTTAACAATATGCTTATTAATTAAAGTTTCAAATACCTTACCAAGAGAAGATGTGACAGCTATTGGTCTGTAATTGGGGGTCAGACGAACTTCCTTTCTTCGGAACTGGGTGGATATTGGCTTCTTTCCATGAATTTGGGAATAAAGAAGTACGTATGCATAGTCTGAATAATTTGGCTAGGACAGAGGCAAGTTCAGGGGAACACTTTTTCAAAACAATTGGAGGAATTCCATCTGGGCCTGGAGCTTTGTTGGTAGGTAAATTGTCTAGGATGGATTTTACGAATCTTGTCTGTATTTTAAGTGGGGCAATTTCGGGAGAATCAAGTTCCAGTACTGAGACATTCTGGCTGGTATCATCTATGGTAGAGTTTCTTGCAAAGGTACTAGCAAAGATATCTGCTTTCCCACGTGGGTCATTTGTAATAATGCCATCTGAAGATTTTAGTGGGGGAATAGAAGATGTCTTGTTAAAGTTATTATTGAAAGAATTAAGAGTTGACCAGAATATTCTATTGTCATTAGGGTTGTTAAGTAGTTTTGATGCTTGCTTTTGAAGAAAGTTTGATTTAGATAGATTTAATACAGCTTTTGCATGATTTCTAGCAATTTTAAATTGGGAGAGTGATTCAGATGTTTTTTATTTTAAGTATGAGTTACATGCTAATGATTTTTGGGCTGTTCCTCTGGCACAATTGCCATCAAACCATTTTGGAGAGTTTGATCTTTTAGTGAACTGTTGATTTGGTATGAATAAATCCATACCAGCTAATATTAAGTCGCAAATGTGGGACTAGGTAGTATTGGGATCACTAGAGAAGAAAGACTGCCATGGAACATCAGCAAGATAATTTCTAAATCCATCACAGTCTGCCCTGTCAAAGTGCCATCGGGTCACCCTGACAGGTTCGGAATGGGAAGGTGTAGGAGGGTTAACTAATGAGGCTTTGATGAGATTGTGGTCAGAGGATCCAAGTGGTGACAGTACCTCTATCCTGTATTGATCTGGATTATTTATCCAAGAGATGGGCATTATGGTCAGGATCATCAGGTATTCTGTTAAATCCCTTGCTAAAAATGCTTCCAAAAAATTGGGACTTATGTACAGAGTTCTTGAGTTCTTCACTGACGAGCAGATGGCCACAATATACAAAAGTCACGTGCGTTCTCAGATCGAATACTGTTCACCACTGTGGGGTGGATGTGGAGCGGTTGCATTGAGGCAACTGGACAAAATTCAAAATAAAGCCATTAGATTAATCAATAATCCTGCCATTACGCAGGACATTCCTCCATTATCAGTACGTAGAAATATTGCTTCTTTAGCATCATTTTATCGATATTTTTACCGTAAGTGCTCTGACGAACTGGCCTCAATTGTGCCTCCACTTCACATTCTCTCCCGAAATACTCGGGCAGCTGGGAGCGCCCATGAACTCACACTCTCTCCCCCACAATGCAGAATCCCTGCTTATCAAAATTCATATATCCCCAGAACTACTACTCTCTGGAATTCACTTCCTGGGAGTTGTTTCCCACAAACGTCAAACATTTAATCCACTTCAATTTAAATTCAGTTGTTATAAATATGTTATGAATGGAGGGTGCCTTTAGGCACATGGACTTATTTTTTTTCCTCTGTTTTTCCTTCCTCCAATCATTATCTATAAAAAAAAAAAATCATGGCAGTTTCGAAAAAGTTTTCATCAGTACCATACAACACGATACTGAGTTGTAGTGTGCAAAATAGATCGCTATGGAGAAGGCGTTACGAGATATCCAATGTCACTGAGAGGACGACAATGTGATTAAATACAGCCATCGCCAACCCTCTCATGATCAGAAGAAATATAACATTTTATTACAACTAATGCCAGACAGTTGTATTCATCTGAGACAGGAGCCTGAGAGTGTTAAGATCTCAGGTAAATGTCAATTCATGAATCCCCCGCCCACAAGACAAACGTCGCACACACACCGATAAATTGGCTTTCTCACTCACCTTTGTTCTTCCTGAGTATTTAAAAAAATGGGAACATCCCGTGTTTGGGTTAACAAACATTGCCTTCACAGTTTGTGCATTGAAGAAAAATATATATATTTCAAATTTAACGGTGTTACGTTTAACTTATAACAACCAATCTCTCGTATTACCAAGAGGAAAATCTAAAGTGAGAAGGGCATTTTGAAAGTGTATTTTTTATACATGCATCAAATTTAGTTCAGAGAGGAAACATGAAAATAGTTTGTCCACCTGAACTTGGCCGAGATTTTCGTCCGTTTGAAGTTTATTTCCCGTAGTTCAAGCGACACATCCTTTCCATAGCACTTCTTTGTGACTACATCATATTCTAATGCTAATCACTTGCAACAGCTGGGCACTCAAAATGACCAGATGGCAATTTTAGATCAAATTAAAGTGGACAAAATATACCATGGATTTAAGTGGATAGAATATACCAAGGAAGCATCATGACAGTAACATCGGAAACCGTCCATTTTACCCAAGGAACCCTCTCACTCCATTTTGCGACCGATTAACAATAATTATTACGTACTTAATACTTTATAGCTTTACATCCAATTCTGACCAATGTTAACAATACAAATTCAAAATTCGCACTGAATTTCTAACCCCACCACTACGGTAATATGTTTTACTGTACGTACCGCCGGGCGATATTATACAGCCTATAGAAGAGGTTTTTCGAAATGAAGAAGTTATAGTTTTTGTTAATCCCCCCCCCCCAAGCGATTAGTTTTTCCAGGACTGATTACAATCGTGTGACGGTAGTAAATACAACCTCGAGAAGTCGTCAAACTATCAGTGATGAAGAAGTATGACGTAAGCGAAAGACGTGAAGTGCGTTATCCATTCTAATGTGACACCTTAATTCCTCAACCAACCCCAACGGTACGTACATATTGCCACTTATTATGGTACAATATTAGCTCATCCATTGAAGATTATACCTTACAGCAGAAGCCTTGATGCCATTATTCGATATCTCCAGAGAATGTATTAAAAAGAATAAATAAATCATGCTCTAATACAATATCAATAATATTATCCAAAACTGTTTCATAAATTTTGAGCGAACTAACCATTAAAATGTAAACTATTACTCTAAAAAAAAAATAATAATAATGCAACTCAGACGTGGCGGCAAGAGGTACGAACAGTTGCTACTAGAATAACTAACGAATCAGATCCATGCAAAATGCACTCAGAGAGAGCAACATTGGTGCCCACCAACTGATCTAGTCTAAAAATTTGATTTTGCCCTTTGACCTTGGCCTTCCACCGATTGCCCTCAAAATGGAAGTTCTTCATTCCTGTCTGACCCTAAACATTTTCACCAAGTTTGGTCTAAATTCAATAAAAACTGATTTGATCTTGCCCTTTGATCTTGACATTTGACTGACTGTTCCCAAAATCAAATTTCTATCCTTGCTTTACCCTGAACTCTTCCACAAACTTTAATTTAATGATACAAAAACTATGCTGACATTGCCAAATGACCCTGACCTTTGATCTTTTTTTTTTCAGAAATAATAGGCCAACCCCTGGGCTGATCCTCAACTCTTCCACCAATTTTGGTCCGAATCAGAGCAAAATTATTTTAGTTATTGTGTTCACACATTTTGACCTTGCCCTGAAATCTTGACATTTAACCGATTCTTCTCAAAAGTGAATCACTTCATTCATACTTTATCCCCAGCCACTCCACCAAGTTTGGTCTTCTATCTATCTATCTATTGCCAGACGCCTTAAGTTTGGTTTTAATCGCATAAAAAAAAATATAAAGCTGACCTTGCTACGTCGAACCTAGCCCTGTGACCTTGAACTTAACACATTGTTCTAAAAAAAGAAAAACAAAAACAAAAGTACAACGCACTGGCTAACCCTCAACCCTTCCACCAACTTTGGTTAAAAACAATGATTTATTTTATTCATCTCCCCTCCCCCCCCCCACACACACGTTGTCCACTGGCCAAATGTGGCTCATTTGACCACAAGGTCCTACCAACCTATCGCTACTTTAATGGTCACTGCTCCTCTGAACTGTCTGCTTGCATCCCTCCACCTCTCCGACGGGCGTGTAGCACCAGTCTAGCAGCAAACTATCATCCCTTTTCTGTCCAACTCTCTAATGCAAGAGTTAACCGTTACTCTCAGTCCTTCATCTATGCAACAGGTCAACTCTGGAACTGTCTCCCTCTGTCTGTATTTCCTGCTGCCTATGATCTCCAGTCTTTCAAACGCAGTATGTCCAGGCATCTCGAAATGAATGGATCTTGAATTTGGCTCTTTCTTGTATTTTGTTTTTCTCTTGGAGGGAACTGTTATTGCGGGCTCATGGCCTTTGGCTCCTTGTTCCTCGCATAAGAAAAAAAAAACTGAGATTACTAACAAAATAAAAAGCCAATGAGATGTAAGGTATAAGATGTAAGACGCCACACACGAAGTTAGGAAGTAAGAACGTCGGGGGTTTGGGTTGCGAGAGGCAGATCGAAAAAGACCGAAACGAGGTCATAGAGTGTGACCTCAGGGATAAGGGAGAAATGGAGAAATAAATTCCCCGAGCTGGACCTTAATCGATCATCTGGCCCCGCTAGGTGACGGGAGCGCGCTACCTCTTCCAATACAGCAGCTACCCGGGCGGGGAGCGAACTCTCGACCCTTCGGTCTCGAGACAGGCGCTCTACCACTGAGACCACTGAGCCACCCTGCCCCCTCAGGGACAAGGGCCTGAATAGAGATGTTGCCAGCTTGGAGACCCGCCATTAGGTGACCAAGGTCGACCCATGTACGCATGCTGGTGCCTTTACTCGCAGAAACAATACGAAATGAAAGGACATTACGGCCTACCACAAGCTCGCAATATTATTATCTCAGGGCAACTAGAAAATCAACATTTACTAAGGAGCTAACACGGTATACAGTAATTTACAACAATTATACAAATAATCAAATGGCCTGCACACATGCTAACGCCCACGAGAAAAAAAGAAAAAGAAAAAAAAAAGTCGCCCTCACTGTGGATGAAGATAGATAAATTGTCATGCCTTAAACAATGAAGCACCAAACCATCTGCAAGCCCTCCTGCATCACCACCACCACCACACTCACGTCATCACGCGGTTCCACGTACGATTTCCTGCAACTCACCACACTTCACAAGAAAGTGTTTGCCAATTTCTTACCGTATATTACAAAACAGGCTCTTAAATCAGCACCGTACTAAAGGAAATTTACAACAACATCAAACACACGACTTGTAAAGTGGGCCATTTCTGCCCGTAAAACGATATTAAACAATCATTTCTTCATCTCCAGACCTAACCGTTTATTACATATACGGTGTATATCTATCTATCTATCTATCTATCTATATATATAAAATATAGATATAATATAGATATATACGTACATACATACATATAGATAGATAAATAGATAGATTTGGGGAAGGCGGTGGCTCAATCGGTAGAGAGGTGGCTTGCGGTCCTACCAGACCCAGGTTCAAATCTCCTCTGGGGCAGGGACCAGTTTAAGGATTTGAATTTCATTACGGCAGACTTTACCGATCTACCAGAAGACCCGCCGACATGTCGTAAAAATACCCCCGCTAATACCAATACACCAGTCTTGTATGAGACAGCCCTAGCATGTATTCAATATGGACGGTGGGTGTTAGCGCCGAAGTGGTGACATGTAGAGGTGTGCGATATGTAGGAGGACTACTGGGCCTTGGGAGCAGGCTGAGAAGCCTATGCCCAGAGTTGAGCACATTAAAAAAAAAAAAAAAAAAAAAAAAAATATATGAAACCAAAGGCCAGATGTCCGCAAGACCGTTCCCTCCAAGAAAAAAATAAGACTAGAGGAGCACTCAGTACAGCGCATCTATCCGACAAGAGCAAAATCTATAATACGATCCGAATCGGTCCCAAAAGTTAATCACTTGTTCCCTGGGACATGGGCGATCTACCTACCAAATTTGGTCCAAATCGGACTTTTAGTTTTTGAGTAACCCTGCTAGCAGACAAACAAACAAATAAACAGTGCAGTGAAGAGACAGAGGTTCAAGGCAGCCAGTAGGAGGAGGAGAGTTAATGAAACGAAAAGCCTTTGACTCCACCTTGTTGAGAAGACCTGTATCTGGGGAGCATCCCCACACATGAGAGTCGTAATTTACACGGACCACTAGAACCCGTGTATAAAGTCAACAACTGAGCAGAGGTAAAGAAAGCATAGAGTCGGCTTTGCACACCTGATCTCTTGGAAGCAGATTTTGCAATAGAGGTAATATGATTTTTCCAAGATAAATCCCGAAAGAGTGAAACTCCAAGTATGTCTAAAGACGATCCAGGATTGAGTTGGATATTGTTATAACCAGAGGATACTCCTACGGAAGATTTTGACGGGTTGAAAGATGTAAGAACTGAGTTTTGATGCATTAAAAACAACAAGATTACTTTCACTCCAATGAGATTGTCATGGGGTTTTTAAGAGTATGAAATATTAAAGAATAATTATTCAATAATACTGAGAACAGGACAATGAACTGTCTTGTGAAAATCAAGCAATGATTACTTTATGCCAGCTTACTTCGCCGATTCTCTAAGGACGAGAATTTATGAACTTTCTCAACAGTACACAGCAGAGACATTCCTCACAATTGCTGTTTGTTAGTACTGTTAGCCTCTGGAAAAAGTGACGTCACCCCTGACAGTCAATAACTAATGCTATTAATGATAACAGATTCTTGCTGGTGCATTAACTCCTAGATGGCACAACGGATTTTAAGCTTAATACAAAAAGACTGGCCTAAATACCAGTTATGAATAGCAAAGCGTTTATGCAAACTAGGAGCTATAAGTGAAATAAGCTTAATATGGAAAATAAAACACGAGTTTACATTACGTTAAGCTCAAGAAAAAGAACTGTTAAATTTATTGATTACAAAGAAATAAATTTACGGTACATTTCAAAATGAATTCAAAATAAGGCGATCGCACTCACTCGCTCACTCAAAAGCTAACACTTAAACCTAAGAAAATACGAAAAGAAAATACTGGTCAGAAAAGTGGACAAAACGGATGACTGAGCATCGTTACTGGAAGGACACTGCACACGCTAAGTCTCTCGCCAATCACTATCTATCTATCTATCTATTGCCAGACGCCATAATCCCGTTTGGGGTGGCCACAAACAAATCGCCTCCAAGTCGCCCTGTCCCCCATCATTTCACTGCCCTGCTCCCAACTTACACACCCCTCTCTCATATACCTCTCCACCCCATCCCTCCATCTCATCCTCGGCCTCCCCCTCTCTCTTCCCCCATCCACCTCACTCACATACACTCTCTTCATCAGTCTTTCACCCTCCATCCTCTCCACATGGCCAAACCACCTCAGTGTGTTCCTCATAACGCTTCCTATCACATTCACATCCACACCACAACGCTCCTTTATATCCTCATTCGTCAGCCTGTCTCTCCATGTGACTCCACAGGCTCCTCTTAAATAACTCATTTTCACTGCTCTCACTCTTGACTTGTGTCCTTCCAACAACGTCCAAGCTTCACTTCCATACGTTAGAGTTGGTATCACAATACTGTCATGTAGTAACTTTTTCACTTCCATGCCCACTTCCCCGTTTCTTATCACTGCTTTCAAAGAACCGGCAACCTTTCTTCCCTGCTGTACCCTTTCAAGCACTTCACCCTCCAAACCTCCATCCTTACTCATCACACTACCCAAGTACTTAAACATACTCACATTTTCCAATTCCTCACCATCCAACCTCGCTGTACATTCACTGACTTCACCTCTCTCAAAGACCATCACTTTACTCTTCCCTACATTCACCTTTAGATTCCGTTTCTTACACACTCTCCCAAACTCATCCACCAAGCCTTGCAGCTCCCCTTCATCTTCACTCAACAACACAGTATCATCTGCAAACAACAGTACAGGGAGTTTCCAAACACTATCCTCTCTCACCAGGGCCACTCCAACATCCACTACCCTACCTTGTACCTCTTTTATTACCCCATCCATGTACAGATTGAACAACCATGGAGACATGACACATCCCTGTTTCAACCCAACTTTCAAGGAGAAAAATTCACTTAGTTCACCATCCACATGCACTGCAGCCTTCGCACCATCGTACATACTCTTCACAGCATTCAACAACTTCCCATCTACTCCATATATTCTTAACACTTTCCACAATCCTTGTCTATCCACCCTGTCAATCACACTAGGTGGAAATTCAGGAACTGGACAACGGCGGCACTGCTACGCACTGGGCCCAACCTGCTTTCACGGCGTACAAACCTTGACTGACTTCAAATCGTGGGAAAGAGGCGAGTGTGCAGATGCATTGCTAACGGCCAGAATGAGTGAAACACGCCCATAATGAATCGCTCAGTGGAAGTGCTAATGTCTCGCACAAAGACGATCATTTATGACACAGTGAAAAATTGTTCTGAAAACACTCCCGACCGGGTGAATACGTAGCGGTTAAACTGAACGATAAACACTGGGATTCCACTAGAGTTCGCGGTTTTCCACTAAAGTTGATGTCACGAGCTGACTCGTGACAGAGATGTCAGCCAAGGCGAACATCAGGTGTGCCATACCTTCATCCCTTGCATGCTGAAGTAATTGCTGAGACGGACACTATGAGAGGCAAATGAAAAGGTGAAGAGTGGATTCAACAGCATTGAGTGGGTAGGGTTAGATGTACAGCTTTGAAGGTGATTGATGAAATGAAGGAAGAGAGTTGGTGATATGACAGAGCCCTGAGGAACACCAGTCTTGATAGCTGTAGGGGAAGACCGGTGGCCGTCTACAACTGCCGCTATAGAAAGACCAGAAAGAAAGATACAGATGGAAGCACAGATACAAGGACAGAAACCATAAGAGGGCAGTTTGGAAATTACAGATTTATGGCAGACTCGACCCAAAGCCTTTGAGATGTCTAGTGTCATGGCAAAGGTTTCGCCAAAGTCCCGAAAGGAGGAAGACCACGTGTCTAAAAGGTACGTGAGAAGATCACCAGTGGAGCATCCATGGCGAAACCCATACTGACGATCGGAAAGACGGATGTGATTGGAAAGCTGCTTTATTTTTTTATTTTTTTATTTTTTTTTTTTTAAGAACAGATAAATCCCATACTGATGATCGGAAAGAAGGTTGTAACTGAAGTTTTTTTTTTTTTAGATAAAAAAAAAAAAATCTTTTGATATACAGAATGTTAAAGCAACTTAGCGATGGTTAGAGGGCTGGGAATAGTCATCCTTCTTCAGGACAGGCTGAATGAGAGTAACTTCCAACAACAAGGAACGGCACATGCTGACAGAAAAGGTGAGAGAATTTACCTAGGCAGGATGTTAGCACAGTCATAAGGAAGTCGGAGGGGGATGTGATGGAGGAACAGCATCAGAAACGTCTATGGTGGAACTGGGAGAGAAAGACTGAGCAAAGATTTCTGCTTTATCAGTAGATGAAACAGATACAGAGCCATCAGAGCTGAAAAGAGGAGGGATGGCTGATGAGGTAAAGTTATTAGAAAGGGAAGACTCTGAGTGGGAGAGTTCTGAGCATTTAGTACGAATGAAATCATTTTTAGCACAGAGAAGAGCAGACTTGGCACGTTTCTTGGCAGAAACACAAAATGAGATGAGATTCAGGGGTGGATTGGCTCCGGAACCTTTTGTTGGCCCTCTCCTTGTTGTGGACAGCATTACAAGCATGATTAAACCAAGTTTTTTTTACATTAGTCACAGGATAAAAGAATGGAATTTATGCCTCAATGCTCGAGAGAATAACCTCCGTAATGCGCAGGCATGCACAAATGACTCTCGGCCATGGAAGCAATTATCATTCCAGAGAAAATCAAAGTACTACTACTTGAGGGCCTCCCAATCAGCAGCTCCAAAATGCCATAGCCGCCGTCTTGGGAGGATCCACAGGCCTTACTGATAAGTTTGTGATCAGAGCCCAACTGGTAAAAAAGATTAACAGCGTCAGCATAAGTATTAGGTGTAAGGAAGAGGTTAAGTATGCTGGAACTCTCTCCAAGGCGGTCGAGTATACGGGTTGGGTGCTGTACAAGTTGCTCTAAGTCATTAAGGATAGACAAGATGTAAGCTTGTTCACCTGGTGGATCAGTCAAAAGAGAGGAGAGCCAAAGGTGATGGCGAACATTGAAATCTCCTAGAATGGAGGCTTCACAGAAAGGAGAAACTGTAAGGATGGTGATATATATATATATATATATATATATATATATATATATATATATATATATATACTGTAATTACCGTATACAGAGAGAGAGAGAGAGAGAGAGAGAGAGAGAAAGAGCATACAAAACATCGTGCATGCAGTGAAATAGGCTGGCCACCGGTGCTACATGCCACTCTAACCAATACTTTCACATCCAGTTATGACCCCCTGCCTCCCTTACCTACAAACCCCGATGCCTTCAGCTCCCAGGAGATGCTTGACTGGAGTCATGGGGGCACGGGAGAGGGGGAGGTGCGGGGTCAGGAGGAGGCGAGGTCAGGGTGCCAGGCACAGATAGGCAGGGAGAAGGGGACATTTTTTTTTCCCATCTAGCATTTACCTCGGCAATACAAGAAGTCTCTCAGAAGCTGAATAAAACTGTCTGGTAATAAAAGGTTGACAAAAAGGCGTTATAAGCCGAGTAAAACGGTCTGGCTGCAACAATCATTGAAATATAGACGCCGTGGTACTGAAAGGGTTACTGATGATTATTTTAAACCCTCTCATTGAGATAGGAGTGCTGTAGAGAGTCCCCTTCACCCGGTGGCACCAAAATAACCTGTTATACACGTCCCTCAGCCAGCCCCTTTTACCTATCCTTCGAGAATAGTGCTGCAGGTGTAGGGCAACTTCAATGTGCAGCTCACCGCGTTCACATTCAAATGAGCCTAGGGAAACAGCCATAATATATACTACGAGAGGTATAAGAACCTTTATTTAATCTTCTGGCGGTAGCACGGTTAACTAGAAGGCACTCAGAGAGCGTATACCTTCGCCAACCCCAATAAATGTATGATTTTCCACTGCAGTATTTCCTCTTTCCTACCAGACAAATACTATTCTGGTCTCACATTATCAATAAATTTTATGGTCTTAATCTGCTTTGCTACACAATCACAAATGGCGCATACTCCGTCAACACCAACAGAGTTTATTATTTATTCCTGCATCCAGATTAGGGGCCACATCAAAATCTCATCAACTTTTCCTTGACCCACTGCCCACCAATCTACCAATTTAATTGCAATCCAATAACCTAAAAAAAAAAAAAAAAGAAGACAAACCGTCACGGATGAATACATACACCGTGTCTGACGTCGTTGGCTGAGGTAAATATTAAAGCAGACATCAATGTAGTGATGAATAAATGAAGATGGTTCCTGAATCCTTCGTAAGGAGAAATTTACCTTAAACCAACTAAACTCGCAAGAAACACCATATTACAAGACTACTGTATATCCATAGCATATGACATACAATACTTCATACATTAAAGTGCAGGGGATATACAGAAGTCTTTGATATTTGTTTTTCTTTCCTTTCGCTGATGTATTGAGAAGTACTGCCGCTCAAGGATTAATTCAAGTTAATTAAGCAGATCTGCCAGTTCCTTCCAATCAACGGTAGTGAGAGTATGGAACTTTTACTGTAATATTTTCGACGATATCCTTGACACACAACAAGGACCACAGGATGAACAATTTCCAGACACTTAAGAACATAAACAGGTAGTGTGTGTGTGTGTGTGTGTGTGTGTGTGTGTGTGTGTGTGTGTGTGTGTGTGTGTGTGTGTGTGTGTGTGTGTGTGTGTGTGTGTGTGTGTGTGTGTGTGTGTGTGTGTGTGTGTGTGTGTGTGTGTGTGTGTGTGTGTGTGAGAGAGAGAGAGAGAGAGAGAGAGAGAACTTAAGGTCCCTACGAGGCGGTCAGGCCTTAACATTAATACAGTACTTAGTTATTTACGTAGGAGAAAAGGATAGCACAGCAGAAGACTCTCCCCAATCATCCAGATCCCTGCGCTGTGCTTCTACATTGTGCTCCAATCTCTTCAGTTTTTGCCGTACAGGGAAAAAAAAAAAAAGTGAGAAGTAGCACCTTCCAGGGTTTAAGAGGCCTGATGGAAATTTCATTAGATAGGCACAAAGAACAGAACGGAAATGGAAAGGCTGAGCATACAGCCAAATATTAATTCTTCTTTTAACCTATTGCGTGCTATTTTTTATATATCTATAAAGATAGAAAGAAACTTGAACTGCATACGTAACTGCTACGTATGTATGTAAAAATCTGCACGCCCATGAATCTATGCATAACGCATACGCTCAGACATGTCTACTGTATATCAGTAACTGGATACATAAATAATCATATACATACACACCTACATAAGGATACCCGGTACACTGGTGAAGGAGATGCCACACCTGGTACAGCATATTTGGTCAGGTCAGGTCAGGTCAGGTCAAGTCAGATCATGGCTAGCCACTCTACCCTCTACTCCAGTACTCCTCAGAGACAGGCTCGCATCCATGCACATACGTACAAACAAGCGCACAACACATAAATATACATTTTCACTTACCGCCATATTTATACAATATCAATCTCATCAAGATATATAGCTAATCTCTGTTAGAAGCTATTTTTGATTCGGCTTTCGACCGTATTCCTGTGGAGTTTATTCCAGTTATTTACAATGGAGAAGGTGAAGTTTTTGGCTGTATCATTATTACCCTTCGCTGCTTCCAGGTCCATGTCATTTTCGAGAGTTGTGGTCTGGAAATAACTCTAAATAGATTTTCTTATTCGATATTACTAAAACCGTTGAGTATCTTAAAACTTTCGATTAGTTTACCCTTGATTCTAAGTTTTCTAACAGAGAATACATTCAGCTCCTTAAACCTATCGAGATAATGGTTTATTCCTCAGGGAAGGGATTAACTTGATAGGCTCTACGTTGTACAGCTTCAAGTTTCTCTACATCACTGACCAGATATGATGCCTAAAACTAAGCCTCAAACTCTAAGTGTGACAGCTATACTTTTATATAGAGGGATCACAGTATCCTTGCTTTCACAGGTAAAATGCCTTTTGATGAATCCTAGGGCTTTGCTGGCTTTATTCGCGGCAAGGTTACACTGACTGGAAAATTTGAGATTACCTGAAATTATTATTTCCAAATCTTTAACTTGCGTGGACTTGCTACTTTTCTTGCCTTAGATTTCGTGACAGTACTTTTTGTATTTTGTCCCACATTGCAGTGCCTGGCATTTACTTCCACCGATGGTCACTTTCCTCTTTTTTACCATTATTACGCCATTTTGAAGGCTACTTCTCCTCAGTTAACACAGTATTGCCCATTTCTGTGTCATCCGAGCATTTAGAAATGAAGCTGTTTAGTCCAGCAACGATATCGTCAATATACATTATGAACAAAACGTGCCCCAACACTGATCCCTGAGGAACACCACTAGTCACGGGAGTCCAATCTGACTCTACTCCATTTATTAGAACACGTTGTTCTCTGTCCACTGAGCCAGCTACTTATCCGACTATACTGTATGTTGCCGTCGATTCAAATCCAAATACTCTTTTCTCCCTCATTAATCTATAAGTATCGCTTTGTCAATGGCTTTCTGGAAATATAAAAAAAAAAGATTATGTCAATGAACCTGCTACTGTCATTAACTGTAGAAAGCTTATCATAAAACTCGATTATATTTATGAGGCATGATCGGGACGTAAAGCAGTGTTGGCTGTTACTAGTAACGCTATTAGGTAATTCAACTAACCTATATCTTATAAATGATTCAACGATTTTTCCCAAGACAGAGGATAAACTAACTGGTCTGTAGTTGCCTGGCAGATATCTACTGCCTTTTGTATACAGAAGTTACATTAGCCAGCCTCTAATTCTCAGGAACCTTTCCTTGCTGCAGAGATTTATGAAAAATATATGTAAAGAGATCACATACTACATCTGATACATGTTTCAACAGTCTAGGGAAACAATTGTCTGGATCAGGGTTATGTTCCTATTAATTTTACTAATCTTATTTTTGACGCCATTAGTGCTAATATGCATACAACTTCCTGCGTAATGGTGTATCTGTCGTTCCTCTTCGGTGATTATATTTGATGAAAAAAAAAGTTGAAGTGGATGCAATTTCTTTAACATCCGAGATAAGGGCACCCTCGGCGCTGAGAGGGCCAATACCGGTTTTAAGACGTTTACTGCCGATTATGTATCCATAAAAGATCTCAGGGTCCGCTGAGCTCCTTTTTGCTATGTTCATTTCAAACTCCCTTTTAGCTGTTCTAATTAGTTTTTAAACTTTCCTTCTTGTATCGTTACATTGTTTCGCGACATATCGCTGGTATGATTTTTATGATAACAGTGGAGACGCTTTCTTTCTTTAATTTCTCTGCTAATATCTGCATTAAACTACTCTGTTGAAGATGAGGTGATGTGACAGGAGTGGAGATGAGGTGATGTGGGAGGAGTGGAGATGAGGTGATGTGACAGGAGTGGAGATGAGGTGATGTGACAGGAGTGGAGATGAGGTGATGTGGGAGGAGTGGAGATGAGGTGATGTGACAGGAGTGGAGATGAGGTGATGTGACAGGAGTGGAGATGAGGTGATGTGACAGGAGTGGAGATGAGGTGATGTGGGAGGAGTGGAGATGAGGTGATGTGACAGGAGTGGAGATGAGGTGATGTGGGAGGAGTGGAGATGAGGTGATGTGGGAGGAGTGGAGATGAGGTGATGTGGGAGGAGTGGAGATGAGGTGATGTGGGAGGAGTGGAGATGAGGTGATGTGGGAGGAATGGAGATGAGGTGATGTGACAGGAGTGGAGATGAGGTGATGTGGGAGGAGTGGAGATGAGGTGATGTGGGAGGAGTGGAGATGAGGTGATGTGGGAGGAGTGGAGATGAGGTGATGTGGGAGGAGTGAAGATGAGGTGATGTGGGAGGAGTGGAGATGACAGAAGATGACTCACCCTTAGTACCTCATCATGTTCACTTACTTTTCCTTCTCGACAATTACAATTCACTCGTCCAAATAATCTACACACACACACACACACACACACACACACACACACACACACACACACACACACACACACACACACTGTATACCGGTGTCGCATTCTTTCCACCTTTCCTTCTTTATTTATCTGCACAGACAGTTAACCGGCTTGATGAAGTATCCGGCAGTGACATACAGTATATATCACAGATTACAGTGTCACGTTACAAACAGTGCTTTTCTGGACCAACAAAAGTAAATGTGAACCAGTGGCTATCTAAAGAGCAGTGGAGTTTCTCATAAACAATAACTCGTCATGGACTCAACTGTCTCACAATACCAAGCATCTTTACGGTCTCATAGCTCAGAGACAATTTTCAGGCAAAATTAAGCGCTTCTAAAATTACTGATTCTCGTCAAAAAGCATAATATCAAAACACAATTTCCTCTCTTCTCCCACTGGATATGATTTGCCACGACTGGGCTGGTATGTGTACCGTACCAAGGAAGACTATCGCAGTGGTACTGAAACTGTCTTACCGATAAATTAGTACGATTGTTCAATTAACTCTGCACTAACTAAAACTGCAAATGTTGAATCAGAGCCCATTAAACGATGTCATGCTGAGCGACGCTGTAATTATTATAAGAAAAGATGTGAATCATTCTACAAAATCAGAAACTTTCACGACAAACATACAGCTACATGATGAAACTGTGATGTTATTGCCATATTTAGGATGGGCTACAGTAATACCAGCGAGACACAAGGTAAAGAAGGGATAGGCAAGGGTGACACAGAAGGTAAGGGGAGAACAAATGCAAGGTGACAGAGATAAGAGAAGGGAGGAGACGGTAGTGGTGGAGACAGTGTAGGGAGAGCATGGAGACGGGAGATAGTCTAAGTTAGGAAGAAGATATGTGGTACCAAGAAAAGACAGACAGACAGAATGGAGGGAGGGAGGAGAGCAGCCAAATGTGCAGCGTTCGGTGTATGTGTGTGGGGTGAGTGCTGACGTCTGACAGTTGTGGAGGTGTGTGTGTAGGTGTGTAGCAGGTGTGTGGTGAGCCTGTAGATGTGCAGAAGGTCTGCATGTGTGTTGCAATTAAGAGTGCAGTTGTGTAGCAGGTGTTGAGACATAAGTGTGTCAGCGTGTAAATCTCTAAACATTAAAATCGCGAATGAAACAGGTCTGTGTGTAGCCAAAGAAATACAAAAGCCACACAAACGCTTACAAAACAGAACCAGTTTGTGTGTGTGTGTGTGTGTGTGTGTGTGTGTGTGTGTGTGTGTGTGTGTGTGTGTGTGTGTGTGTGTGTGTGTGTGTGTTGTAGCTTGTACCATAAATAACGGAATGAAAATGGACAAAAATTAAAGGGAGGGAGAAATAAATTATATGAATAAATGGGACAAAAGAACTTAACAGTAAAGGATGGATAGAAAATGAAAGGAAAGGAAAGGGGAAAAAATACCTGAATGGAAATTGTTGGACGGCAATGGGATAAAAAAAAAATATATATATATAAAAGAAAAGCAGAAGCCTGGTAAAAATAAAAATAATGGAGGGAAATGTGAAAAATGTTGCTCACCCATCTTAGTCTGGCGGATATTTTCGTCCTATATGTAACTTATGTATGTCAGTGGCAGAAAAGAGCAATTATACGGCTCAATACAAATTCGATAACACTTTTTGGTGATTAAGACAACAAGCTAGCGATAATTTAACGTTAAAACTCTGCATTCTAGTAAGAGAGATGGCAGTTTTAGGCCAAGTTGAAGTTTACAAATGTGGTTGATTGACAAGAAAAAGAAATTATTAAAAAATATAAAGGAAAAAGCAGTAAAGCTGAGACCGGGATCTACCAGAAAAACATCGTAAGTGATAAAGTACGACATCTGTGTGTTTATTAGATACCTGCAATTAAAAGAAACGCTTCAAGAAAAAATTTATTTTTGAAAAGAGAAAATAAAAAAATGAAGAGAAATAAAGAGAAGGAAACGGAAATCACACACACACACACACACACACACACACACACACACACACACACACACACACCATACTCCTCAAATGACGCGCCAATAAGTGTGATGACAATAATAAACTAATAAAATGATAATGACATTCTGGTAAAAAAAATAAATGAAGTCGTATTAATGCGATAGTAAAGAAGACAGGCTTAACGAGTGCCTTACTTCACCGCAATCGTTCAGGCGCGTGTCCTGTCGGGGAAGTGAAGCTGCCATGCAGGTGGTGGCTAAAACACCTCCTCAGAGGCTATCAATCATGATCACACTCAGAATGTCAGTTACTGAACTCCAACATACTTGACCTCTTCCTCACAACTAATCCTTCTGCTTACTCTGTTAATCTTTTCTCTCCGTTGGGCTCCTCCGATCACAACCTTATTACCTTAACCTGTCCTATCGCTCCAGTACGGCCTGCGGACCCTCCAGGGAAACGTCGTCTGTGGCATTTTGGAGCCGCGAACTGGGAGGCCCTCAGGCAGTACTTCTTTGATTTTCCCTGGAATGATTATTGCTTCCATGGCCGTGAGCCATCTGAGTGTGCCTTGCGCATTACGGAGGTTATTCTCTCGGGCATGGAAGCATACATTCCTTTCTCATATCCTTTGACTAACGCAAGAAAGCCTTGGTTTAATCACGCTTGTTCTAATGCTGTCCGCAACAAGGAGAAGGCCTACAAAAGGTACCAGAGCCAACCCACCCCTGAATCACATAATCTTTACGTTTCTGCCCGGAATCGTGCTAAGTCTGTTCTTCGCTCTACTAAAAATAATTTCATCCATACTAAATGCTCTCAACTCTCCAACTCGAATTCTTCCGCTCCTTCTGGCACCTTGCCAAAAATCTTTCTAACAACTTTACCTTATCATCCTTCCCTCCTCTTTTCTACTCTGATGGTTCTGTAGCTATTACTTCTAATGATAAAGCAGATCTCTTAACACAGACTTTCTCATCCAATTCCACCTTAGACGATTCCGGTGCTGTTCCTCCATCACTTCCCACCTCTGACTTCCTCATGGCTGACATTAAAATTTCTTCAGTTGATGTATTTTCTGCCATTACTGGCCTCAGTACTAACAAGGCATATGGGCCTGATGGGGTCCCTCCTGTTGTTCTCAAAAACTGTGCTTCTGTGCTTACACCCTGCCTAGGCAAACTCTTTCGCCTTTGTCTGTCAACTTGTACCTTTCCTTCTTGCTGGAAGTTTGCTCTCATTCAGCCAGTCCCAAAGAAGGGTGACCACTCCCAACCCTCCAACTATCGTCCAATTGCTTTAACGTCCTGTATTTCAAAAGTTTTCGAGTCAATTCTTAATAGAAAAATTTTAAGGCATCTTTCCTATCACAACCTTCTTTCCGATCGTCAGTATGGGTTCCGTCAGGGACGCTCCACTGGCGATCTTCTCCTACCTTTCAGACTCCTGGTCATCCTCCTTTCGGGACTTTGGCGAAAGCTTTGCCATTGCACTTGACATCTCAAAGGCTTTCGATCGAGTCTGGCATAAATCTTTAATTTCCAAACTGCCCTCCTACGGTTTCTATCCTTCTATCTGTGCCTTCATCGCTAGCTTCCTTTCTGGTCGTTCTATAGCTGCTGTCGTAGACGGCCATCGTTCTTCTCCTAGATCTATCAACAGTGGTGTTCCTCAGGGCTCTGTCCTATCACCAACTCTCTTCCTTTTATTCATCAATGATCTTCTAAGCTGTACATCTAACCCTATCCACTCATACGCTGATGACTCCACCCTTCACCTTTCCATTCGGTTCCCGCAACGCCCATCTCAACAGTTACTTCAAGAAACAAGGGATGAGGCTATGGCACACCTAATGTCTGACTTGGCTCATATCTCTGACTGGGGTAAAAATAATATGGTTGTCTTTAATGCATCTAAGACTCAGTTCTTACACCTATCAACCCGACAAAATCTTTCACAGGTATACCCACTAATGTTTAATAATATTCAGATTAATCCTGCATCATCCTTGAACATGCTTGGGGTTTCATTTACTCGGAACTTATCTTGGAAAGATCATATTACATCTCTTGTAAAATCTGCTTCCAAGAGATTGGGTGTGCTAAGCCGACTCCGCTCTTTCTTTACAAACCCTGCACAATTGTTGACTCTATACAGGGGTTTTATCCGCCCCTGTGTGGAGTACAACTCTCATGTGTGGGGAGGCTCCCCACATACAGCTCTTCTCAATAGGGTGGAGTCAAAGGCTTTTCGTCTCATTAACTCTCCTCCTCTTACTGACTCCCTTCAACCTCTGTCTCTTCGCCGCACTGTTGCATCTTTATCTCTTTTCTATCGCTACTTTAATGGTCACTGCTCCTCTGAACTGTCTGCTTGCATTCCTCCACCTCTACGACGGGCGCGTAGCACCCGTCTGGCAACAAACTCTCATCCCTTTTCTGTCCAACTCTCTAATGCAAGAGTTAACCGTTACTCCCAGTCTTTCATTTATGCAACAGGTCAGCTCTGGAACTGTCTCCCTCTGTCTGTGTTTCCTTCTGCCTATGATCTCCAGTCTTTCAAACGTAGTGTGTCCAGGCATCTCAAAATGATCGGATCTTGAATTTGGCTCTCTATTGTATTTTGTTTTTCTCTTGGAGGGAACTGTTACTGCGGGCTCATGGCCTTTGGTTCCTTCTTCCTCGCATAAAAAAAAAAAAAAAAAAAAAAAATGGTTGTACAGGGTGACCCAGAAAAACCTCCCACATTTCAAAGGTAAGTGAAAAAAATTGGTTAAAGATAATCAAAATATTATTTGCACACATGAAATTTCATTCAGTACAGTTTTTATTCATCATGTTTTAAAGATGACATCCTCCAAATGGTGGCCGTCATTGTCTATACACGCTTGGAGGCGATTTCTGAAGGCTGCCATGGCTCGACGGGTCATGTCGGGTGGAACAGCGGCTATCTCCTGCTGAATAGCAACCTTAAGGGCTTCAAGAGTTTGGGGTCGATGAGTATACACTCGTGATTTAAGGTAGCCCCACAGAAAAAAATCACAAGGGGCGAAGTCAGGGGAACGGGCCGGCCACCCAGCATCGCCACGCAACAAGATCACCCGATCCGGAAACATTTCCCTCAGCACTTGCAATGATCTTCGAGCTGTGTGTGCCGTAACTCCATCATGCTGAAACCACACATCGAGTTCCTCAAGCTCAAGGTGTTCGAGTTGTGGCCTTAGAAAGTTTTCGTGCATATCAATGTAACGGTCAGACATTACGGTAACAGTTACACCACCCTCTTCAAAGAAATAAGGACCCACGATGCCAACATTTGCAACAGCGATGGGGCTACCATAAATCACGAGTGTATACTCATCGACCCCAAACTCTTGAAGCCCTTAAGGTTGCTATTCAGCAGGAGATAGCCGCTGTTCCACCCGACATGACCCGTCGAGCCATGACAGCCTTCAGAAATCGCCTCCAAGCGTGTGTGTAGACAATGACGGCCACCATTTGGAGGATGTCATCTTTAAAACATGATGAATAAAAACTGTATTGAATGAAGTTTCATGTGTGCAAATAATATTTTGATTATCTTTAACAATTATTTTTTTCATTTACCTTTGAAATGTGGAAGGTTTATCTGGGTCACCCTGTATATGCAAAGTTTTATTACATACATTTGTCTAAGTTTGGAGTTTTGTTACATACATGCAGTACATATTTGACATCAACAGTGCGAAAATGAAAATATAAAGCCACATATTCGTACATTACCCAAGTGATGTGGTGCCCCATAAATGCGGCATGTCCACAAAGTCCTGCTGTACAGTTGCCATAGCTGTTCATATAAGCATCATTACCTGAAACGGAAACGAAAAACACGCTTTTGGTAAACCTCATAAAATATGCAAAACGGGCATATCCACATATTAATCCATTTATAGGCATTGCATTTTTGTAAACCCAGGAATACTCTGTGGATAACCTGTAACGTTATGTCAATATAAGATGTGTAAATCTTGTAAAACTACACTACTAAAAGGCCACATCTCCTTTCACGCCATAGCAAGTGGCAACCAAATAACCTCCTCACATGCTATCAGTCTGGACCAGAATCGGAATGACTGATATTGGACAGTAAATGGTTGTCTATGCAAAATTCTACTAAAAACATTTGTCAGGGTTCCACGATTTGTTGCATACAAAGTGCGTGAAAAGCTTTTTTTCTTTTTTTTAATAACGGAGGAAGGAAAAACAAATGAATAAAAAAAAAAAAAATCCATACACCAGATTACTGGTGTCCTCTGTCCATAAAATATTCGTAAAAGTTAGACTTGAACAGCTGAAGGTTGAAATTTGGAGAGAAACAACCCTGGGGAAGCGAGTTCCAGAGAGATGCAGTTCGGGGAATGAAAGAATTCTGATAGGCAGAAGTTCTGCAATATGGCTGAGTGAATTCCAGTCATGAACGCTACCAGATGCCCGTGTAGCACGAGGGAAGGCATGGAGAGGTGACACATGGACGCAACTTCATCTGAGCATTTGCCACAAAAATATCTGTGAAATAATGCAAGAGAGGCAACATTCCTTCTTACTTGCAGGGAAGGTAGTTTATTTGTAATGGCAGGGTTGTTAGTAATTCTAACAGCTTTGTTCTGAATTTTGTCTAGTTGTTTTAATGAAACCTTTCCTCATCCATTCCACAAGGGTGAGCAATATTCAAGCTGAGAGCCCACATGACTCTTATAAATTATAGCTAACTGCTCATCGGTGAAGAAGTTACGGACTCTCAACAATAATCCAAGTTTTTTTAAGGCAGTTTTAGCAAGTGATCTGACATGAGAGGTCCAGCTGAGAGCATTGTTAAGTGAGACGCCAAGAATTTCAATACTTTTGGAGATGGGAATATTAGTAGCACTGAAGGTAATGTACGAATCTGGCAATATCTGTCTATTAGTAAATTGTATGTATTTAGTTTTGCTAGCATTAAATGAGACAAGGTTGTTTTGTCCCCATTCACTGATCGTAGATAGGTCTTGATTTAAAGAGATGGCTGCACTGAGTTGAGAGGTAGAGATATTAGACTTTGTAAATGGGTGTCTGAGTGTGAATGAACTATGTTGTGTTAAGTCATCTGTGTATGAGTGGATGGGATTCTGGGTGACAGATTAGAGATCATTAATGTGAACCAGGAACAGGGTTGGCGCCAGAACAGACCCCTGCAGCACGCCAGCGTTAACTGAGTGAAAATTGCAATATACATCATCTACTTTTACTCTTATTTTCCTGTCACTAAGATATGAAAAAATCAAAGGAACAAAAGACGTTAGTCCATAGCAAGGGAGTTTGGACAGCAGGGAACGGTGCCATACTCTGTCGAAAGCTTTAGAAATATCAAGAGCTACTGCATGAGTTTCTCCATGCAGATCAATTGATTGATGGATGGTATGAGTTAGGAGATTAAGTATGTCAATGGTGGATCTTTCGTGGCGAAAACCATATTGTCTATAACTAATTAAGTAGTTGGATTCAAGATGTTTAACAATGTGCTTATTAATTAAGGTTTCAAATACCTTACCAAGAGATGTGAAAGCTATTGGTCTGTAATCAGCGGGGTCAAAGGAACTTCCTTTCTTTGGAATTGGGTGGATATTGGCTTCTTGCCATGAATTTGGGAATAAAGAAGTACGTATGCATAGTCTGAATAATTTAGCTAGAACAGAGGCATGTTCAGGGGAACACTTTTTCAAAACAATTGGCGGAATTCCATCTGGGCCTGAAGCTTTGTTGGTAGGTAAATTGTCTAGGATGGATTTTACGTATCTTGTCTGTATTTTAAGTGGGCCAATTTCGGGAGAGTCAAGTTCTATTAATGGGACATTCTGGCTGGTATCGTCTATGGTAGAGTTGCTGGCAAATGTACTGGCAAAAATATCCGCTTTCCCACGCGGATCATTTGTAATGTTGCCATCTGAAGATTTTAGTGGGGGAATGGATGATGACTTGTTAAAGTTATTACTGAAAGAATTAAGAGTTGACCAAAATATTCTATTGTCACTAGGGTTGTTAAGTAGTTTTGATGCTTGCTTTTGAAGAAAGTTTGATTTAGCTAGATTTATTACAGCTTTTGCATCATTTCTAACAAATTTCAATTGAGTGATTTAGATGTTTTTGATTTTAAGTAAGAGTTATATGCTAATGACTTTTGGGCTGTTGCTCTGGCACAGCTGCCATCAAACCATTTTGGAGAGTTCGATCTTTTAGTGAACTGTTGACTTGGTATGAATAAATCCATACCAGCTAGTATAAGTTGCAAATGTGGAACTGGGTAGAATCGGGATCACAAGAGAAGAAAGACTGCCATGGAATGTCAGCAAGATAATTTCTAAATCCATCCCAGTTTGCCCTATCAAAGTGCCATCGGGTCACCCTGACAGGTTCAGAACGGGGAGGTGTGGGGGGGTTAACTAATGAGGCTTTGATGAGATTGTGGTCAGAGGATTCAAGTGGTGACAGTACCTCTAACCTGTATTGATCTGAATTATTTGTCAAGAATAAATCCAAGAGATGGGCATTATGGTCAAATTTATCAGGTATTCTGGTTGGTTGCTTTACCAGCTGGGTGAGATTAAACAATTCTGCAAACAGCTCGCACTCTACACCAGCGTCATCAGTCCTGGCAGAATGCAATAACCATTCAACATTATGAATGATAAAAATCACCCAAAATGGTAATTTCGGTGCTAAGGGCAAGGTTAAGGTTACTCAACTGTGTGGATATGGAATCAAATACACTGGGTTCCGAAGAAGCATTGGGGGAGCGATAAACTACACAAATATATTTGGTAATATTTTGACAATTTAGTTTATACAATGAGTAATCAAAACTGGATGAAGTGAAGTTTAAAATAGTGTCAACTGCATATTGGGATTTGATATAACAACAGGTGCCGCCCTTGTTACGGAAGTTTGTAAGGAGATGGTAACCGGGAAAACAAAATGGGGATATATCATCAGTAGAGGGTGAGATTTGTGGTTCTGTGAGGAAAAGGGCCAGAGGGGATTTGGACTGAAGGAAAAAATGAACTGAGTTTAAATCTGTAGTAAGGCCGCGGATGTTGGTGAAGAATAAGGCCGCACTTTCACTTTTTCGTTGACAAGCATTATCCGAAATAGCAACAGTCGCTTGATGGCGACCGGGAGGACCCTGTGCCGCCAGCCCTATCCTGCCGGTGGTGGCAATCCGAGGTACCACCTCATTTGATAGTAACACTGCAGCGGCAATTACTAAAGAGAGTGAATAGAAGGTGTGATATGTAAATTTTCTTCAGATTATTTTATTGTCACGCTTATGGATGTGTGTGTGTGTGTGTGTGTGTGTGTGTGTGAATTTACCTACTTGTATTTACCTATTTGTAGTATACAGGAATTGAGCAATGCTCGTGTTGTCCTGTCTCCATATCCACATTTATCCAGTCTATTTCTACACACATGAATGTTTTTCTCCTGCACCACCTTTTCGTCTAAGTCGTTACAAATATTTATGTATTTACCTAATATACCTAATTGTGATATACACGAAATGTGCTATGTTCGTGGGTTCCCGTCGCTGTTTCTCAGTAAGTCAGTGTGTGTGTGTGTGTGTGTGTGTGTGTGTGTGTGTGTGTGTGTGTGTGTGTGTGTGTGTGTGTGTGTGTGTGTGTGTGTGTGTGTGTGTGTGTGTGTGTGTGTGTGTGTGTGTGTGTGTGTGTGAGAGAGAGAGAGAGAGAGAGAGAGAGAGAGAGAGAGAGGAAGGGTAGAGAAGGGTAGATGTAGGGTTATTGTAGGGAAGCGAGCACTGTTGAGGGCATAAATTAAGGTCGGAGATTCCATTCATTACCGTCCTTCGCCACGCAGCGAAAGTGCGCAGGTGGGACGAAAGGATGTACACACCTGAGAGAGAGAGAGAGAGAGAGAGAGAGAGAGAGAGAGAGAGAGAGAGAGATCGGCGTGTATGAATGTGGTTGGATACAGCGTCATGCCCGTGGCCAGATATCCTTCACAAAGACTAATCCAGCCGGTCTGTGCCTAAAACCATCCCTCAGTCAATACCCGACTCATTCATACATCGGGTTAAGTGAGCTCAAACTACGTCACTTAACGTATGGGATTATTTAGATATTTTATTTTTCTAGGGAATATTCATAAAGTGACTGGTTATCTGCCGCAGTGCTGACAATTATGTGCTCACACTGACGGTTATACTGTTAAAGCTGAGAGGACGACACGTATATGCAATCTTTCAATTTCTGAGGTTTATTTATGGCACACCTGTAAGCATCAAGTGTGGTAAACCATACTATGCTACAAGGCGCATACAGGACTGAGGTTGAGAAGCCACGTACAGTACACTCATCTCATCACGACTTTAACAAATCTGTTAAACCTGTGATGTCTTGTAACCCCCACGCTCTCAGTTGTAACACTAAGGTACTCAGTTCTAGGTAATGATAGGTAAATGGATATGACGCTGGGGAATAAAAGCAGTAAGTATTACTGGGAGGGTTAATCAATGTCACTGTGAAATCTTAAATTTTATTTCATAGCACTGAGAATGCATCGACGTAGAAGGCAAGCTGGACGTGAAGATGCGAGTATACAGGTAGTGCTGGCCATGTCAACGTCTATAATACCTCTCTCTGGCACAGCTGAGATACAATTACTGTAAGGTTACATTTGCCGCCTTACATGTCCAGCGAGGTCACGGAAGACACACACCAGCAACACTATTTTTTCCATATGGCTCCACACAACGGCATTTACGACAAAGTCACAAGATCACAACACCTGTCATCACAACAACGCTGCAACGCTTCACACAAATACATTAACATTTTGAATACGGTAACGTCATCTTTATTTATTTCCTACGCTATTCTGAGTACTTCATTAAGTTTACGGGAGATATTTTGCATTGGAGGAGTTACATAAATCCATAAATAACCCCTTTAATGCCGGGGGTCCTTCTTGAAGTGAATAAAATCGCCTGGTGGCACAGAAAATAACATGATAATGGCGCCCTCAAAGTGCGAGAGAACTGTTCCTTGTGAGGGTGCATTTACAACAAATCGTTTCAGTAGGGAAGCTTCACCTTTCGACTCCTGGACGTATTTTTAAATATTGTATTACTATTTCCAAACTATTTCCATTGGGTATAAAAGGGACATTCGAACTATCGAACACTAGTTCCACTAACCTCTCAACTACATGATGTCTCCCCCGAAGATGAATAAAACCACATACTAGTAGCATCCCTCAACATTCTTGGGGTTTCATTCTCCTAGGATTTATCATGGAAAGATCGTATTAGCTCTCTTGCAAATCTGCTTCCAAGAGATTAGAAATGCTAAACCAACTCCGTGCCTTCTTTCCCCCCGCACAGCAGCTGACTTTCTACACGGGTTTTACGAGTATTTGCCCTTGTGTGGGGTTCAACACTCCCGTGTGTGGGGGGAGGGGGCACTCCTCACATACAGCTCTTCTAAACAGGGTAGAGTCAAAGACTCTTCGTCTCATTAATTCTCCTCCTCTTATTGACTCCCTTCAACCTCTCTTTTTTCGTCACACTGTTTCATCTTTAAATCTCTTCTGTCGCTAATTCAAGGGCCACTGCTCGTCTGAACTATCTGCTTGCATTCCTCCTTCAACACAGTGGACGCGCTGCGGCTGTCTGGCAGCAAACTCTCACCCTTTTACTATCCAACTCTCTAATGCAAGAGTTAACCGATACCCTCAGTCCTTCATGTATGTCACAGGTCAACTCTGGAACTTTCTTCCTTTATCTGTATTTCTTTTTGTCTATGACCTCCATTCTTTTAAATGCAATGAGCCCAGGCATCTCGAAATGAACGGATATTGAATTTGGCTCTCTACCATTTTGTTCCTTTTTCCTTACAAATCAAATAAAATGTATGTCATCAGCTCTAAGGTGCTAAAAAAAAAAAAAAAAAAAAAAAAAAAAAAAGAAGAAGCACACAGTGTGCAACACACCCGAACACCAACTGGACTAATAGATGAACATTCTATATTTTGCCGTGTGAACTGGACTGTCACCCAATTGCTCTCAAAATCAAATTCCTTCCTTCTTGCCCGATTCTTAACACTTCCACCATCTCAGATCCAAATCAGATCGAAAATGTTTGGGGTCACATTACTCTGTGACCTTGACATTCAGGCTAATGTATTTAAAAGTGAATATCTTCATCCTCGGCTGATCTTCAATCCTTGCATCAAGTTCTGTCCAGTCAAATAAAAACTAAACCATAGGGTCGAGCATTTGACCTTGTCCTCTGGCCTTTGAAGGATTTTCTTAAAATTCAGTCCTTTCGCTCTTACCTTACTCGCAACCCTTCCACCGATTTAGTCAAAATCAGATCTTTTTTTTTTTCTATGTTGACCTTATCATGTGACTTTAATATATGACTTTTCCTTGTAACCGTGACCTTCGACTAAATGTTCTCAATGGCGAATCTAACTACCCTTCCTTTACCGTGAACCCTTCTAAAATATTGGTAGAAATCGGATACAAGCTATTTTAGTTGACCTTGCTATAGGACCCTGACCTTTGACCTATTGTTAAAAAAAAAAAAAGGTCAACCCTCTGGCGAATCTGCATCTCCTCTACCAAGTGTGGTCCATATCAGGTCAAAATTGCTATAGTTATTTTGTTTACACACAGACACACGTTGATATTTCCCTGAAGCCTTGACCTTTGAGTGATAACAAAAACGAATCCCTTCGTTTTTATATTCCCCTCAATCCTCACACCGAGTTTGGTCTATTTAAAATAACGTTATTAGGTCAAACTTTGACTTAGCACAGTGATCTTGACGTATGACCAGTTGTTAAAAAAATAATAATAATAATAAATCTTTTGAGAGTCCCTAAACCCTTTCACCAAGTTTGGTTGAAATCGTAAGAAAACTATTTATTTTCCTTACACACACACACACACACACACACAACGTCAAAACATACCCCCGCTACTCGCTTCGCGATTCGCTAATGTACAGTAAAAATGCAAAGAAGGGAGAAACAACTCAGTAAAGGATAAAATGAATACCAGGCGAAGAAAGGAAGACTTGAGAGGAGAACGAAACAAAGGACAGAATAGAATACACTGGCCGAGAGGAAGGAGGGAATGGGCCACCTTCCAACCTACCCCAATCCCTGTCCTAACAGCAACCAGTCTCGCCTTTGTTGTATGAAGACGACCTTTTTAACCATATTGTTAAAACAATGATCGCCAAGGTGCAGGAGAGAACTGTTAACAAGAGGGGAAAAAGGGTGAGGAAAGAATACAGAGGAGTAAGGGAGGTATGTAACAATCGGATCAAGACACAGAGATCGCGAAGGTGTGCGCAAACCATCAGTTTCTTCCAGTCATTTGTGAAGCAAGTGCTAAGAGTAAAGCGTGATTTAACTTTTCTTCCTCGTTGATGAATCCACTGTGTAACGTGAAATTCAGCTCACCACATCTAATTTGTATGTTTCGTAAAAGATCACCACTTAAGGGTTTGCATGCGCCCTCGCCCCCCAAGGTTCAACCCGTTCACTACGATGACGATTTTATTCAACTTAGGAAGGACTTTCGAGCTGTACTTCGATTTTGCCTTCACTAGCCCCTACACTCATGGTGAGTTCTCCTAGGCCGAATGAAAAGGTTTAACGGTGGAAAGATAAAATGGGGGGAAAAAAAAACAAATATTGAAGGGCTGAATATCTTCAATCTGATGACATACTCTGCTCCCCCTTTTCTTTTTCTACAGCTAGCTTTATAAAGTTTAGGGGAGACTTATCGAACTGTTTGGGTAAGATATTCCTTTCAAAACCTCTTCACGACCAAAGATCTTCCTAAGTTGAGCTAAGTCCTTTCGTGGTTAACTAACAACAAAGGAAATAGAAATAACTGAACTAAATGGTTAACAACCCCCCCCCCTCCTATCTCTCCAAGCTGAAGTAGATTTATATCTGCCAGCCCCCCCCCCCCACATCACACAATGGGCGCCTCTTCTATTGTCTCTCGGTTCAGTCATATTTTCACCTCGGTGTTTCCACAGTGATCCTCCACTGCACTACGCGGATGTGCCAACAACGAAAATGAAACGGAATTAGGGCCACACCATAAGATGGCAGGATGTGGGATGACTTAATTTTGTGCCTCAATAACTGGTTTAAGGACGCGTAAATAACACAGCAGTAATAATAAGGGTTACAACATGAGGAAAGCGCCGGTTCATTTTTGAGTGTGTCTATGGCGAAATGCTGAGGTCTGGAAAATGTTTGTGTTGGCCTGGGAGTGCTGTATTGTGGCTGAGTACTGGAAGTAAGATATTAAGCAGTTCCTTTGTCCAAGGGGAAAGAGCAGCGTGTGGTAATCAAGGGGGAACTTGTCTTATTAGTGTTCTGGGAAAGATGTACCGTTGGATAATTCCTGACAGTGAGAGACAGAGACCCAAGCGAATGGTAGGAGAGATTTTTTTTTTTTTTTTTTTTTTTTTTTTTTTTTTAAGGAAAGAGAGGGCGTGTGTAAACCAGAAAATATTTTTAGGAGGCATGGTAGAAAATATATAGAGGAGGGAAAAAATAGCTGTGTTAGTTTCATGGATTTCGAGAAAAAACAAAAGATTACAGACATGAAAATCTGGACGTTGCTAAGAATATATTACGAAGTACCGTAGGTGAGAAGCTGCGGGATGCTGTGCACAATATGTATTACAAAGAATGGAGGCAATGAGTGGGCAAGATGAACAAAGCAAAATCTTTTAATATATATATATATATATATATATATATATATATATATATATATATATATATGAGCCTTTGTGGTACAGTGGTAGAGTGTGCATCTCGCATGCTGGTGGACGCGAGTTCGCCTCCCACCAAAGTTGTAAAAACTTTGGGAAGCGTTCACCGAGCCACTTACTACTTTGGTGGACACAAGGGGTGCTGAGGTTGAACCAGTGTCGCAAACTAATATGCTTGTACCCAATCGGCTTAAGGTGGGCCGATTACACTTGGTTCACAGACTACACACACATCCAAAGCCACTACAACACTACAATCACACTCACAAGCACTTCTCTCCCTACATACAGTCTCTACTAGACAGCTTAAGCCACTGGGTAGATATACATTGGCTGTATCGTCCTTGCTTCGGCAGGGATAGGCCGGTCCTGCAGTGGACCTCAACGGCTGATATATATATATATATATATATATATGCAATAATTTCTTGATAGATAGGTGTGTGTGTGTGTGTGTGTGTGTGTGTGTGTGTGTGTGTGTAATATATCTAAAGTAGGACAGTAGATGTTGGATTATACCGTGTGAAAGTGCTGTGTGTGAAAACTGCGCGTACTGTTGGTTGCTAATGACACTGTTCTGCTAAGTGAACACAAGGGAATCACATAGTTCAGTGAAATATTTTGGAAGTGCCTGTAAGAAACGAAATTTGATAGTGAATATAGCACAGAGCAAAATTATGGTTTTGAGAATAATTAATTCACGGAATGCACGGTCAGGCTGAACGGTCAGAAAACGCAAAACATAAGTGCCATTAAGCATCTACGGCACAGTATATAGCGTGATGAACAAGGACGGGAGAGTAGAGGATGAAGTGTGCAAACAGGTACAGCGCAGAAGGAGGGTAGCAAGTTGCATATACAATGAAGGCAATGACAAGGCATAGGGAAGTGAGCATGGAAGTAATGAAGTCGCTATATGGCAGTATTGTAATTCAATCAATCAATCATTTCCTGTGGCACCCCACGGGATGCATAGCGCCTCAATGAACTCTCTCCACCAATATTTGTCTCTTGCCATCTCTTTCAGGTCCCACCAACACTCCTCTCCTGCTTCTTTTTTCATTGTCCTCAACCAGGTTTCCCTCGGCCTACCTCTACCTCTTCTTCCTCTAGCAGTCCACTCTGGCACATCCTGTATTAAACTACTTTCTTTTCTGTATATGTGCCCCAGCCACTTCCAGCGAGACAGTCTCACATATTCATTAACTGGTTCCACTCTCGTAATATCCCTTACTCTTGCATTTGTAACTCTGTCTTGCCACTTTACCCCAAGAATCCTTCTCAGTATTTTATTCTCAAATCCTAATACTTTCTGATCTGTTGCAATTGTACTGTACCATGACTCATGCCCGTAAAATAAAATTGGTCTAACCATGGACTTGTAAATTTTCACTTTAGTATGTACCGAAAGCATATTATTATTCCAAACAGATTTCAACATTCCAACAGCTCGCCAAGCCTGTCTAATCCTCTCCTCAATTTCATTGTTTAATGATCCATTAGATGATACAATCGTTCCCAGATATTTAAAGTTTTCTACATTCTTCACCACATTATTCCCAATTACACAATCGATTTGGTTCTCCACGTGCATATTAATAATTTCAGTCTTTCCACAATTTATTACCAATCCCACTTTTTCTCCTTCCTCCACCAGACAATCAAGTATTGTAATTACCACACAAAAGTATGAAGGTTAAGTTTAGTAACTGCTGGAAAGACACACGCCAAGAGTGAGATGAGTGGAAATCAGTTATTTGAGGAGAGTATGGATATGCTGGAAATTGTTAGGAGTAACCTACCCGATGATGGTTTGGTCATGTGGAGCGAAATGAGAATGGGAGACCAATTAAGAGAGTGTATGTGAATGAAGCGGAGGGAAAGAGAAATGAGAATGGGGTGGAGTGGAGAGATGTATATGAGCAGATGGGGTGAGAGAGGGACGTCTGATGACGGAGGACTGGGCGATGTAGAGGCGATTTGTTCGTGGCCAGTCTTAAGCCCCTGTCACACATACACGACTCAAGGGCCAACCGCAGCACGACTCAATGTCGTGTCCTAGTTGGTTCCCACGCCTCCCAGCTGGTCCCGAGTCAGCTCTGCTCACGACTGCCACACGACCGCTTCACGACTACCTCACGACCGGTCGTGCCGTCCTCAAGAATGAGACAAGATTGTGGGGCGACCACGAGGCAACAGAGCCACGAGTCTTCAAATTTGAAATTTAACGGATTTTTGTCAGCCACGACCGTGACACGACCGCCCACGAACGCAACACGACTGCGTGACTCATTTGGGGAATGCACCTTGACCCCCCCACGACACCCCCACGACCGACCCATGGGGCGGGCCATCACACCTAGACCACCAATGACACCCAGCATGGGGCAAGGCATCACACTTGGACCACCAATGACGCCCAGCGTGGGGCAGGGCATCACACCTGGACCACCAATGACACCCAGCGTGGGGTGGGACTTCACACCTGGACCACCAATGACACCCAGCATGGGGCAGGGCATCACACCTGGACCACCAATGACACCCAGCGTGGGGCAGGGCATCACACCTGGACCACCAATGACACCCAGCGTGGGGCAGGGCATCACACCTGGACCACCAATGACACCCAGCGTGGGGCAGGGCATCACACCTGGACCACCAATGACACCCAGCGTGGGGCAGGGCATCACACCTGGACCACCAATGACACCCAGCGTGGGGCAGGGCATCACCCCTGGACCACTAGTGACACCTAACCCATCTTATATAACCATCCCAACCCCACAATATCCACACCAACTCCACATCAAATAGTTAACAGGTATAAAGACAGAGGTAATTGATGTATGGTAATAAATTTCCAATTTTATTAAATAAAAGTAGGTTTTATTTTGAGCTGGCTTCATCAGTAGAGTTGTCAGCCATCAGGAAGGCTCTGGTGGTTGGGTGGTAGGTGGGTAATTGGTAGGTGGGTAAGATGGTGGCAGGTGGGTAAGTGGGTGGTGGGTGAAGGCAAGTGGGTGGAGGCAGATGGCAAGTTGGTGGTGGCAGGTGGGTGGTGGTAGGTGGGTGGTGGTCCGTGAGTGAAGGCAGGTGGGTCGTGGGTGGAGGAAGGTGGGTGATAACAGGTGGGTGTTTTTTTTTTTTGTCGGCAACAGCATCACGACATACAACGACCGCATCACGACGCATCCAATTAAGCTAAGACTGCTCCACGACCGACGTATGACACTCCCGACTGCAATGCAACTGTGACACGACTAAAGGCAAGTTGTGAGGCGGCCACGGTTTTTTAAATGTGCGCATTAAAAAATCGTGAGGAGCAACGAGTCACCCCAGCAGCTCATGAGCGCCCTGAAGAGTCCAGGCTTTGTCGGCAAATCAAGGGATGATCGATGAAAAATTGCGTTATGACCTTGAGTCGCGCCACGGTCGGCCCTTGAGTCGCGTATGTGTGACAGGGGCTTTACCGGTATTAATGCATCTGGCTATAAACAGAATGATGCACAATAATTTCATGATTATTTCGTGCTCTGCTAAGTGATTAATAACAGACACTACGAACCCACTACCTGCCGTACCAGAAGAGTAAAACGATGCATCAAACTCACTCTCTCTCTTCTCTCTCTCTCTCAGTTTATCTATGTGTGTGTGTGTGTGTGGGTGTGTGTGTGTGTGTGTGTAATTCACCGGGTCGGTCAGGATCACTTGATGGTCGTGATCGTCAGCTTTTTACCCTCCCGGAAGGGAGCTGAGAGCTCATATAGTCCGATCTAAGGGCAAGGCTGTGATCTTCACACACGCACACACCCGTCCCCTTGCTCAAGGGGGACAGTAACCACCCACTTCGTCAGTGAAACTTTTCGCAACCTGAGCGAGGCGCGAACTCCCGTCCACCAGTTGGCAAGCGAGAACGTTACCACTGTACCAGCGTGTGTGTGTGTGTGTGTGTGTGTGTGTGTGTGTGTGTGTGTGTGTGTGTGTGTGTGTGTGTGTGCGTGCGCGCGCGTGCGAGAGAGAGAGAGAGCATATGATGCCACTCTCTCATTCACTTTCTCGTACTCATCAAGAACTCGTTTCCGTTTACAGTCGCAAATTAGCCCTTTCTCCTGCATATTCCACTCCATGAGAGGGAAGAGTAATCATCCTGAACGTCTCGCACAATAGTATGTTTGTTCTTCGATATGTATACTCCACTACATTAGAGACAGCACTAATGAATTCTCTACGACTCGTGCAGTCGTACCTTGTTCATCGATGTGTTTCTGAGCAACATTGGAGCACTAATTATTTCTCAAAGGCTCGTACATCATTACTGACAGAAGGAGTAATCATTTCTTTATGACTCTTGCTGTAGTAAATCTGCTCCTCCACGTGTATACTCCTGTCCATTATTGAAAGGGATTGTAATTTTCCTGTCTTTTCAGCAGCAGTAAACTAGTACTCCTTCGTGTATACTCTGCTCCATTAGAAAGAGGAGGGGTAAATTCTTCTTTTTTAACGTGGGTACCTGGAAGTTAAAACGAGGTTAGCGGGTTGGTGGTTCTCCCTTGTGCCAACGTCTCCTTCCTGCAAGGTGATAAGCAGCAAGAGTAGGCAGTAGTATACCCGTACGTTGAACCTTGCGTCTGTGTGCAGGTGGTTTATGATTTCTTCCTAATCAACCCGCAGGCAGGTTTTATTTATCTGCTTCTTCATTGAAAATGCTGGGAGATGCCTGATGGAATTCAGATATTTCAGCAATGACGCAATATGAACAGGTCCATAGAACTTATCTCGGTTCTAGCTAAATTATTCAGACAATGCACACGTGCTTCTTCATTCCCTAATCCAAGGAAAGAAGCCAATATCCACCGAATTCCAAAGAAAGAAGTTCCTCTGACCCCTCTGATTACAGACCAATAGCTGTCACATCTTCTCCTGGTAAAGTATTTGAAATTGTATGTAATAAGCACATAGTTAAACATCTTGAATCCAACAACTTAGTTAGTGATAGACAATATGGTTTTCGCCAAGAAAGGTCCACCACTGCCATACTCAATCTCCTGAATCATACTATCCATCAATCAATTGATCAACATAGAGAAACTCATGCAGTAGCCCTTGATATTTCTTAAGCTTTTGACAGAGTGTGACACCGTTCCCTGCTATCCAAATTCCCCTGCTACGGATTAACGCCAATTGTTCCTCTGCTTTCCTCATATCTCAGCGACAGAAAAATAAGAGTAAAAGTAGATGATGTATATTCCAATTTCCACTCAATTAACGCCGGCGTGCCACAATGATTTAGTTCAGGTGCCAACCCTATTCCTAGTTCATATTGATGATCTCTTACCTGTCACCGTTCGTTCGTTCGAAGATTTCCTGCACATATAGTGCAGGCCGGGCCATACATTAGCCCGGTCAGTGGGGTATGGGCTGATTAAAAAATAGTACGTGGGGAGGACAGGACCTGGGGATTGCCCAGCACACACGTCCTGTCTCCTGACTGGCTTAGTGGTGTGTGTGACCTATCACCCACAATCCCATCCATTCATATGCAGATGACTGAACACTTCACAGTTCATTCATACTCAAACATCCATTTACAAAATTTAATATCTCTAACTCTCAGCTCAGTGCAGCCATCTCCATAAATCAAGACTTATCTAGGAGCAATGAATGAGGACAAAATAACCTTGTCTCATTTAATGCTACTAAAAACCAAATATATACAGTTTACTAGTAGACAGATACTGCCAGATTCGTATATTACTTTCAATGCTACTGATATTCCCATCTCTAAAAGTATTGACATTCTCGGTGTTTCCCTTAACAATGCCCTCGGCTGGACCTCTCATGTCAGATCACTTGCTAAAACCGCCTCAAAGAAGTTTATATTATTGCACAGAGTCCGTAACTTCTTCACTGACGAGCAGTTAGCTATAATTTATAAGGGTCATGTGCGCTCTCAGCTAGAATACTGCTCACCCTTGTGGAATGGATGTGGAGAGGCTGTACTTAAAAAACTAGACAAAATTCAGAACAAAGCTGTAGGAATTATTAATGACCCTGCTATTATAAATAAACTACCATCCCTTGAAGTAAGAAGGAATGGTGCCTCCCTTGCACTATTTTACAGATACTTTTATGGCAAATGCTCAGACGAAGTTGCGTCCATTATGCCACCTCTCCATGCCTTCCCTCATGCTACACGGGCATCTGGTAGCGCCCATGACTTTAATGTCACACAGCCTTATTGCTGGACTTCTGCCTATCAGAATTCTTTTATTCCCCGAACTGCACCTCTCTGGAACTCGCTTCCCTGGAGCTGTTTCCCCCCAAACTTCAACCTACAGCTGTTCAAGTCATCCTCCTTTCGGGACTTTGGCGAAAGCTTTGCCACTGCACCTGACATCTCAAAGGCTTTCGATCGAGTCTGGCATAAATCTTTAATATCCAAACTGCCCTCTTACGGTTTCTATCCTTCTATCTGTGCCTTCATCTATAGCTTCCTTTCTGGTTGTTCCATAGCTGCTGTTGTAGACAGCCATCGTTCTTCTACATCTATCAACAGTGGTGTTCCTCAGGGCTCTGTCCTATCACCAACTCTCTTCCTTTTATTCATCAATGATCTTTTAAACTGTACATCTAACCCTATCCACTCGTACACTGATGATTCCACCCATCACCTTTCCATTCGGTTTCCGCAACCTCCATCTCAGCAGTTACTTCAACAAACAAGGGATGATGGTATGGCATACCTAATGTCTGACTTGGCTTGTATCTCTGACTGAGGTAAAAATAATCTGGTTGTTTTTAATGCATCAAAGACTCAGTTTTTACACCTATCAACCCGTCATAATCTTCCACAGGAGTACCTACTAACGTTTAATAACATCCATCTCATTCCTGCATCATCCTTGAACATGCTTAGGGTTTCATTCACACGGGACTTATCTTGGAAAAATCATATTGCATCCCTTGTAAAATCTGCTTCCAAGAGATTAGGTGTGCTAAGCCGACTCCGTGCCTTGTTTACCCCTGCACAGTTGTTGACTTTATATACGGGTTTTATTCGCCCCTGTTTAGAGTACAACTCTCATGAATGGGGAGGCTCTCCTTATACAGCTCTTCTTAATAGAGTGGAGTCAAAGGCTTTTCGTCTCATCAACTCTCCTCCTTTTACTGGCTCCCTTCAACCTCTGTCTCTTCGCCGCGCTGTTGCACTTTTATCTCTTTTCTATCGCAACTTTAATGGTCACTGCTCCTCTGAACTGTCTGCTTGCATCCCTCCACCTCTACGACGGGTGCGTAGCACCCGTCTAGCAACCAACTCTCATCCCTTTTCTGTCCAACTCTCTAATGCAAGAGTTAACCGTTACTCCCAGTCCTCCATTTATGCAACAGGTCAACTCTGGAACTGTCTCCCTCTGTCTGTATTTCCTACTTCCTATGATCTCCAGTCTTTCAAAAGCAGTGTGTCCAGGCATCTCGTAGCGAATGGATCTTGAATTTGGCTCTCCTTTGTATTGTTTTTTTTTTTCCTTGGAAGGAACTGTTTTGCGGGCTCAGCCTTTGGTTCCTTCTTCTTCGCATAAAAAAACTTACAGATTTGTTATGAATGGAGGACGCCAGTGATCTGGTGTATGGATTACTTTTTTTATTTATTTTTCCTTCCTCTGTTCTGTTATTAAAAAAATAAAAAAAAGTCGAACACTCTCCTTACACTCTACATGTGTCAGTTTTCAGACTTTTTCATTCATTCATTCATCTACTTTTTTTAAATTTAAGGTTGGTGGAAGAGGCTACTGGTAAGCATATATTTCGTCAGTGACAGTAAAGGCTATCAACCAGCTATGTTACACAGCATACATTTCAGTGTTGCAACAATGTGACCTTGTCTACATGGGCCTATCGTTGTGTGCACGGTAAAGAATGAGAGTTGGTGTGGCGTTTGGTGAGCGCGTGAGAGTAAGTGAGCAGCGCAGATGTGTGGTGGTGGTTGCGCGGGTGTTTATCATGACGTGGCTCATGTCAGCAAATGAGAGATCAGTCCATTTCACACGGACGTTATTTACTTGCTTCCCACTGACCAAACAGGGCGTACAGCAGAGACAAAGGGTCGTCTTCATTTCCACTGCGTCTTCTTCTTAACTGAGGCGTGTCTGTCACTCCCCGTCCTGACACATCATAATGAGAAATATCTATGTCCGCAGAAGCACACCAGTCCTCTCTCACGCGTGGATGACTCGCGGCAGAGGTCTGATGATGTGAAATATTAGACTAAATACTGTTACTGACTATGCTCTCCAATGTGTGGCGGGGGGGGGGGGCGGCAAGAATCCAATTCATAAAGGATCTTACCCATCTTTTACGATAAACGAATCTCCATAGCGGTAAATTATCATCAGAAATTGTTTTGCGTGGTTGAATCTTTCCACTTTAATACTCACCCTGGTTAGGTCGTGAAATGCTTAGTAGGTGTATGGGCGAAAATATAAGTACTGTATAAACAAGTGGAATTATATAGGACTTAAGATCAGCAGGTTACTGAATATAGTGCCAGGTTACCCCGTCACTGGTGCTCCACGAAGAAAGTCTTATCATCAGGCGTATTCTTCTTGGCACAGGAGGCTTCGTAGCAAATAATTCCTTAGCGATTCACTCTGCACATTAAATATGGATAACGTCTTGTATGTTATTAACGTAGACTATGTCCATAACAAAACGATATACATAACAAATCAGAGAGTACTAAAGTGTAACAAAAAAAAAGAAAAAATCGCAAAGGAAGATGTGCTAAGATGCCTCCAACAACAACCTATTCTTGCTGCTTGCGTGGGTTTTGCAATATCTTTTCCTCAACAGTTTTGGGGGAATACTACATTTTATCTTCTTACATATATTTGTGACAATCTATATCAACCGTGAAAAAGAAGACTAACAACTTACTAAGACATAACATGCAAAATAAATCGCAAAGGTAAAAGTGTCAGGAATTCCCTTATCAACGACAATAAGGTCTTATATCCGACTCTGGGTCGTATTCTAAATGGCACTGGAGATTCAGTAACAACTCTTCCTTAGCGGTTTATTTCGGACACTGCACATCGGTATCCTGCTGTATACTGCTGGTGTGCATAATGCCAATGTCAATATCAGTAATATATAAGAGAATGTTAATGTGTAATAATTATGCAAAACAAACTGCTATGGAAGTGGTCTGCGAAGACTTTTATGCCACCTGGATTACGTGATTTGTTCCTAAACCTGTATCATCCTGTGGTGCAAAAAAAGCAAGAAGGGGAGAAAGTGAACAAAACAAGATTGGTCGAGAAAGCACAGCCATGCACGCAGGAGGAGACGGAGGAGGAGGCAACCGGGAGGGGGGAAGCCAAACAGGGGGCACATGGAAGGTTCGCTGGAAGGTTAAAATCGCCTTCAGCAACAATATTCCCCCGCGTTTACTACTTCCAACCTTTACCCACTACTATATTACCCTCCTGCCAAGCCAAGTGCCCCGACATGAGGCAAGTGGGGATGAGTTAAGTATTAGATACGTGAAAATATACAAAATTACGGTGTGGTGGCCAGAAACATGGGAGCAAGAGTGGTCAGACAACTCTCATTTTCTTTCCTGAGTAACTACAGGCTGTATTTCTCACCCTGTATACCCCCCACTCCAACCCACACCTGCACCCTCTCCCCCCACCCACATCCTCTTTCAGTTCTTCACTCTTCCACCTTCCGTAAAATCCACTCCCTTCCTTCCCATAACTCCCCCCCACCCCGAGCCCCACACCCTTCTCATTTATCCTACTGCTCACACTCTCCATCCTCTCTGCGTCCTTCATTCTTCCCCCATTCCTCTCCTCCACACTGCAGTTCCTCGCCACTCCATCTCACTCCTCTATTTTTTCCCCTTCCCCTCCCATTTCCGACCCTTGCTCCATGCCCGATATTTTCTCCCTGCGCCCTACCCACGCTGTGCAGTTTCTTCTCCCTCCCCCTATTTCCAGTTCCCTCTCCCCTCTCCACGCGCCATGACCAACAACCACCCACCTTTCTTTCCTACTGACCTGTCTCTCTCTCTCTCTCTCTCTCTCTCTCTCTCTCTCTCTCTCTCAAACAGCAAAAACACCCACACAACACTACCAGAAGCCACCAGCCACAATCTCCCTTGCCAGAATTACTAATCTTTTAATTTCATCATGTTTCTAAAGTGACGCAGTGACTTAGCGATCAGGTCTGGCTCCTCCTCTTCTATCTTTCTTTCTCTTTCTATTTTTATTTCTCCCGTCTTTGTACTGGATCCAGGGGTTGGGGCGAAACGAGAAAGAGGCGCATAAGAAGTTGCCCTAATGCGGTAAATACGAGGGTTTACACAAGGAGTCAATTCACGGTGACTTCCATAAACTCACATCGTAAACTTTTATGCATTTTGTTACAACGTACGACTGACGTCTACAATATTTTTTTTTTTAACAAAAAAAACTTTTTAATACAGCAAACCTTAAAAGAAGCTTGGGAGGCCATATAAGAATTATTACATATGTTATCATCATCACGACTTTTTTTTTCCAACAAGAGGATGGAGATAATTTATGATTTTAAAGAAAATGAAACAACAATCACACCAGCGGAAGAAGTATCATCATTATGTTTGATTAGATAAGCCAGACATACATCATTCACACCCTCGAAATCCTGGCTTCACATCGCAGGCCAAATTATCTGCATATAATTTAGGATAAGAATTATAACTCACAATGAACACACATCTCCGATAAGTTAATTACTGTTTTTTCACAGTTCACGGCACTGTTAAATCAGGAAACTCAGAGTCCATTCTTAAATAAGGACTAGTATCGTAGACACTTCCAAACCAGTGTAGCAACACGACTTGTATTTTGTGCTAACACTCATTGTCCATACTTGACTTACATACTGGGTGGCCAGTAGCTGGGTATATGGCTCAGCAGTGATCCCTAACTCATTACCAGCAGTGCAAATAATACGTTTCGATTTTTTTTTTTTTTTTTTTTTACCGTCCTCCACCGTTTCATCGTTGTCACACCTCGAACCTTCTAATAACTAACAATGTACACACACGAACAGTTCCACCCCAAAACACACACAGACACACACACACACACACACACACACACACACACACACACACAAAACTTGCAAATCATCCTGCATCTCATCGAACACACCCACGTTAACCAAACTTACCCGGTACGTAAATGCCAGCGTACTTCCCGCCTTTCCTTGGTATCACTCGAGCGAAGTATGCACCAACTATTGTCTGAAGCTATCTTGGGTGGTTTTAATTGTTCTCTGGCAACATTTTCTGCCAACTAGTCATGCCGTTCTCATTTGTTTTCACCTTTACTCTGCTGGCAATATTAGTTCATCAAAGAAGACTTTTTTTTTTTTTTTATGCGTTCGACTGTACAGTAGGCATAGATTTTATTGCCAGTTCCCAGAGCCCAGTAGTCGTCTCATTTGCCACACACTGACATGTCACCACCTGGACGCTAATATCCATAGCTCATATAGAATACATGCTACGACTGTCTCAATCAGGATAGGTGTAAGGGTGTTAGCGGGAGTGACACTGCGGCATGTCGACATGTCCGTGTGTGTTGCAGAAGATCAATAGTCTGGTTAAAAGATATTCAGACAATTTTAATTAGACGCTCTCTTCGCTGCTTGAGATCGAACTCCCGTCCTTCCAGACAACATAGTTTTCTGTTTACCTGGCCACTTCAGTTCATAAAAATATTAGAATATTTATTTTTCTTAAGGTTTTATTTGCTTGGCAATGACGAGTAAGTTGACGCCAGCAATTACCTGTGCTCTGAGTCTACATCACAACACCTGCATCCTCACTCCTCATGATCCACCGTGCGTCACAACTCTTAGAACCGTGTCCGAGGTGGCATAGGAGGCTTCGGAGGAACTCTTTATTATCAATGCATCGAGCTTATTACACTTTAAAATTCTCCTGTATACTGTATACATCGTTATACTGTCGACATACAGGATTTGCATTTGTAAAATACAAAAGGATATCGAGATGTAAGGTGAAAATAAATCACTAAGGAGGAAGTCTATCTATCTATCTATAGCCCGACGCCCTAATCCCGCAAAGGGTGGCCGCAGACAAAACGCCTCCAAGTTGCTCTGTCACCCATCATTTGACTACCTTCCCCCCAACTCACTCCCCCCCTCCCTCATATACCTCTCTACTCCATCTCTCCACCTCATCCTCGGACTACCCCTCCCTCTCCTTCCCTCCACCTCACCTACATACATCCTCTTAGTCAGTCTTTCATTCTCCATTCTCTTCACATGTCCAAACCACCTCAGTGTATTATCCTAATCTTCTCAACCACATCCACATCCACCCCACAACGTTCCTTCACTTCTCCTTTCGTCAACCTGTCACTCCATGTCACTCCACATGCTCCCCTTAAGTAACTCATTTCCATTGCTCTCACTCTTGACTTGTTCCCCTCTTGCAAGGTCCACGCCTCGCTTCCATACGTCAAGGTAGGGATCACAATACTATCATGCAGTGACTTCTTAACTTCCATACTCACCTCCCTATTTCTCATCACTGCTTTCAGTGTACCAACAACCTTCCTTCCCTGCTGTACCCTTTCACGCACTTCATCCCCCAAAGTTCCATCCTTACTCATCACACTACCCAAGTACTTGAATGCACTCACATTCTCCATATCCTCACCATCCAACCTCACTGCACACTCTGTGACTTCATTCCTCTCAAACACCATAACTTTACTTTTGTTTACATTAACTTTCAGTTTCCTCCTCCTATACACTGTCCCAAATTCATTCACCAAACCTTGCAACTCCCATTCAACTTCACTCAACAATACGAGTATTGTATCATCAGCAAACAGCAACACTGGAATCTTCCAAATCTCACCCTCATTCATTACAGCCACCCCCACATCCACTCCCCTACCTTGCACCTCCTTTACAACCCCATCCATGTATATATTAAATAGCCATGGAGACATCACACAACCCTGTTTCAGTCCCACACTGAGATCAAAGAACTCACTCAGCTCACCATCCACTCGCACCGTAGCCCTAACTCCCTCGTACATACTCTTCACAGCACTCAACAATTTCCCCTCCACTCCATATATTCTTAATACCTTCCACATACCTTGCCTATCTAATCTGTCATAAGCTTTCTCCAAGTCCATGAAGGCAGCATACACTTTCCTTCCCTTCTCTAGATACTTCTCCACTAAACATCTTAGAACAAATATCTGATCTACACACCCTTTTCCCTTCCTAAATCCCCCTTGTTCTTCTCCAACTAGCTCCTCTGTCATATGCCTAACCCTGTCAACGAGTATTCTACCATATATTTTACCAGTCACACTAAGAAGGCAAATACCCCTATGGTTACCACATACTTCTCTCTCCCCTTTTCCTTTGCATAAAGGAACAATTATACCTGATTTCCAGTCCTCTGGAACCCTTCCCTCTTCCCAAGCCAATCTACACAACTTCCATATCCACTCTACAACAATCTCATCCCCATACCTAAGCATTTCACCACACACTCCATCAATTCCTGGGGCCTTTCCCAACTTAATATTCTTCATCGCTTCCACTACTTCCGCCCTACTGATCTCTTCCTCCCTCCTCTCATCTCTTCTTCTCCAAGCCATTCCCCAACCACTTATACTCGCACTGCTCTCACTCTCTACATTCAACAAATCCTCAAAGTGCTCTTTCCATCTCCTCAATTTCTCTCTCTTCTCCACCAACAATCTATTATTCCTATCTTTCACTCCCGTACTATTTCCCCTTCCACACTGCCTTACTTTCTTTACCTCCTTCCAAAACAATTTCTTACTCTCCCTCCATTTCACACTCAGCTTCCTCCCAAACTCTTCATCCACTTTCTTCTTACTCTCCTTCACCAGTCTCTCAACCTCCCTTCTCCTGCTCACATATACCTCTCTCTTCTCTCTCTCATCTTTTCCCCTACCTCTACTCGCTAACCATTCACTATATGCCTTCTTCTTTTGTTCCACAGCTCGTTTCACCTCATCATTCCACTATGCTGTCCCTTGACACCCTTGCATCTCCTCCTCACTCCACAAACCGCCTCACACGCTGCGCCTATCTCTTCCGTGAATATCTTACATACGTCTTCCATCCCTTCCATCTGCTCTAGCTCATACCTTCCCAATCTTTCTTCCACTACGCTCTTATACTCTGTCATTTTCTCACTATCTTGCAATTTCTCCACTCTTCTCACAGGAGCTGCTTCCTCCTGTCTTCCCCTTCGTCTCCTCAACCACTTTCTTTGCAGCTCTACCTTGGCCATCACTAAGTGATGGTCCGAGACTCCATTCCCCCACCCTCTCCACACTCTTGCATCCAACACTTGTCTTCTCATTCGTTCATCCACACACACACAGTCTATCATTGCCTTTCGTTCAACAAGTTCACCATCCATCCTCCTCATTACTCTCCATGTATACCAGTGGATCATCTTATGACGAAAGTAGGTGTTAGCTACTGCCAACCCTTTACAAGCACAGATGTCCACCAAAGCACTACCATTCCCATCTACTTCAACTGGCACACCCCACTGACCAACCACTTCATGCACTCGTACATTCCCAACTTTGCCATTCATGTCTCCAATCAACAGCACTCTCTCGCTCCTCTCAAATTTGTCCATACATGCTTCTACTCTCGCCCAAAACTCATCTTTCACTCTTGCCACTCGATCCTCTGTCGGGGCATACACACATACTGTACAATCGCCCACGCTTGTATACCTACTTTCATCCTCATCCATACAATCCTTGCACCCACTGTTCCATACTCTCTTCTATTCTCCTTCCACTTCTTGCTTATCATCAGACATACTCCCTCTCTTGCCCTCTCATTCTCACTGACTCCCGCACATATACCTACACCGTATTCCCATTCTCTCATCCTTTCACCTTGCCATTTAGTTTCAGTCAATCCACATATATCCACTTTTGCATCCTCAAGGAGGAAGTGCCACTGAGAATACATCCCTTAACACAAGCAGTCTGACAGCACAGTGACACTAGGCCACAACAGCAGGCAGGTTGACGAGCCTGTTGTGTCAGCTGATACACTGAGGAACCCGACAGTTCGACCATTGTTATATGATTTTTAATAACTTCAATACAATGGCGCCTTGTTTTTCATTCTTGTTACCACCCTACGATTGTAATCCATTTTCGGAGATCCACCTAGAGCTGAAGTACAGTAGATAATGAAGGGGCCACCAAACCTCTCCAGTTTGAAAGTCTATCCTAAGTAGAATAAAATTATAAGGAGATTGCAGAGATGAAATATAAAATACGGCATCATATTCAAGTGGTTAAGAGTAGCCTAAATAACGTCGTCCTGATTGACGTTCCTGACAAATCACTTCAATAAAAATCACTCATCTGACATCGCCTTAATATCACACTTGAACCATTTTTATACATTTACAAGCACAAGAATAGGGAGAGTACGGTAAGGGCAAAGCTATTCAGGTCTCTTCAGCCCAAATAAAATAAAATAAAATAAATAAAAATCAGAGGAGAAACACAGTCCCAGATAAAACTTCCCAATTTCTGCGCTGCTTGCAATACGGGATATATGTAATGGAGACTCTTACATTGCATGGTGTGATTAATGCCTACGCCGGCATTAATCACACCAATACACTCGCTGATACAATGAGGCCTTCTTATCAATACCCATGGCAATTTTAAACGTGTCTCCACTTATTCATTTACATGCTAATAACACCCACTGACCTCCACAAATTCATTTCGTAACCAGAGTCACTCACGTCCACGCTCACCTCCACGCACATCCACCCACCCCACACCTAATCACCTAATGCCACCCACTACCAATGCATTTCGTATTTCACCCACAGGCTCCACTCCCTGAGGTACCGGGAAGCAGCCAGCCAGAATAACAATGGCCGGTTATGTACTCATTCGCCACCTTCCTTGCACCCCTTCTCTCCCTCCCCCCCTCCCCTTTCATCCTTCCTCTTCCTCCCTCTCGCTGCACCCCACACCACTCCTCGCTCTCAACTACTATAACCATCA